>NW_024879183.1:1343520-1458818 GCF_018340385.1 Cyprinus carpio
TTTACTTCTTATCAGTTGAAATGCTGGTGTTGTATTAAGAATTGCCGGGTCTCTTCCTCATTACTTAATGATACGTTGTTATTAATTCAGCTATAACTGCTTTTATAATTTTAATGACATCAGCAGATATTATTAATCTAATTAATTATGGTTTTGAAATTTTGATTTCATTTTCATAAATAATTACAGATTTGGAATTTTTATTTAATTCATAAAATGGGTTCAGTTCCTGCTTTCACATAGCAACAATATTTGCTGATAATTGAAATTATAATTGCTCTTATAATATAATGAAAACAACATTAGAGATTGTAATCCTTGCACTGTCAATATTGCTCTGAAATCTTAATTTCTTCTGCAGTTAAGTAGGTTGGGCTACCCCTGTTTCAAGATACTTATTGATTAAAATTGCTAAGAGCAATTTAAATTAAATTAAAGATAAATCAATTAAATTTAAAACAGGAAATACTTTTTCTAAGTTGAAATTAGAATTTCATTTGCAATTAAGATTTTGGTTCTAACCTGTTAGGCCTTATTTTCTCTCCTCCGTCAGTTATTTAATTAACTCAGCCCAAATTTTCATAGGTTTTCCCATTTGGCTTAAGCCTGTTAGGGGCAAAACCCCAAAAGGAAAATTAGGGTTTTCTTCAATACTTAGGTTAGTTAGTGTTATCCTGCTACCGCAGCAACACCAACCCCTAGGTGTATCGACTCAGCAGCGCCACCACCCTGTCATTTTTCCTAACATTGGGAGCAAAACTTTTTCTTCTTCTTCTCTCTCTCTCTCAGCTGTCTTCTTCTGATTTGACTACTGTGGCTGTTTTGGGTTTGTACCTGTGAGAATCATAAAAAGCAGAGAACTTTAGAGACATTTAACAAAAATTTTGTGAAACTTGAACACTTTGTTCAAAATTGTCTGACTCTCACCCTACCTTCCCTTCTCACCCTGGGATCCTACCCAGCTAAGGCTAAAGTAGGTTAACAAGAGGACCGATAGGCGGCCGCCAAATATTGAATACGCAGCTAGAAACACTCTGATTGGTGTTTGGTTGTCAATCCTACCAGCTGAGAAACCAATACTTGTCATTGCTATCGTTTTTCTTCCGCCCCAGAGGAATTTTAATAGCAATCACAGTTCTGGTATTAGAAATCCCCATTTCCAAAGCCCTGTCTAGAAGTATCCTTCTAAATCAAAACTAACAAAAAAAAATTTTTTTTTTTTAATGTCCTCATTCTGTAACCAGAAAAGGGCATTTTGTGTTGTCTTTCTCTCTCATCTTACCATTGGCTCTAATCTTTCCTTACAAAAAAAAAAAAAACCCTTTCTTTTATAGGAAAAGTGGAAGTAGCCAAATAGTATTCTGTTCCTTGCTTCTGTTTGTTACTCTTCTTTTCTCCCTCTGTTCTACTAGCTGTGCTACCTGTGTGTGCTTATTAATTTTTCCCCACAGAGACTACAAATTAGAAGCACCACCCACCAGAGATTCACAGTCGCTGAGAACTACACTCACTTGCCCATTATACACTCAACGTCAACCCACACTTGACATTGCACATTTACACCTATGTTTTGCCTTGTTTTGTTTGTTTTGTTTTGTTCCTCCTCTTCAAGGTCTGTGTCAGTCTAGGTTCTAGATCTCCCTCACCACGTCAGAAACATGTCTCGCACATTGTTGGCCATTGGGAGGACCTCAGGACCAGCTGGATGAAAACATAACAAGCCTCACGAGACAAGACCCAAGTCAGAGCTACAGTCACAAAGAACTAGCCAAGATCACCGGCTCCTTAAGCCACACACTCATCGCCACCCTCAAGCTGAGCGACAGGCACGCTGCCCATGTCCAGCAGGAGCTGACACGCGCACAACGACACGTCGAGCAGCTAGAATTGGAGGCTCAGGAATGATGGGAAGGACCTGATGAAGTGGAACAAGGCATCGAGGAGGCATCGAGGAGGAGATCACCAGTCCCACCACCTCCACCCCGTGTGTTTCTCTGCACAGGCCCGGTGCACCCAGGACGCGATCTGCCCAGATGTCCTTCACTCCGGCGCCGGGACACCACGGACCCTGGGTGCATCCGCAGTGGAGGACGCGAGCTAGGCCCCGGGCGATGACTTCTCCCCCTCCGGTCTTCGAGATCTCCTCACGGAAACCGCTTCTCTCCCCTCCGCGAGACGGAACGCGACGCTGTGATCGTCGGAGACACCTTCGTCCGACACGTCCAAGCTACGTTAGCCGAAGGTAAAGTGCACACTCACTGTTTCCCTGGTGCTCATGTTCTCAATGTTTCTGCGCAGATACCCGCGATCCTGAAGGCCGACGAGAGCCCCAGAGCGGTCGTGCTTCACGACTTCAGGAGCCTGATCGAGACGGTTTTCGCAGCGCGACGCCCGCGGGTGACGATCATCGTGTCAGGACCACTGCCCCCGTATCGACGAGGACACACGAAAGGTTCAGTAGACTTTTTGCTCTAAAATAATGGTTATTGTCATGGTGTAAAGAACAGAAACTGCTATTTGTTAATAACTGGAATCTTTTTTGGGAGCGTCCTAGGCTTTTTCGCACTGATGGCCTGCACCCCAGCAGAGTCGGAGCAGAACTCCTCTCGGACAACATCTCCAGGACTCTACACTCCATTTGTCTAGTAAGCAAATTCTCAAATAATTGCTATGATGGCTTTTTTTCTACCCGCTTAAATGTTAGAAGTACTTGCGCTGTCCAATCTATTAAGACTGTGTCTGTTCCCTGAATAGTGAGGTCAAAATCTAAATTTAATGTAGGATCTAGAAAAAAAAACTGATCGTGATTAAACCAGAAAAAACGTAAAAATAAATGAACAAAAACACATTTCTAAAGTTTGGGCTCATAAACATCAGATCACTCACACCCAAAGCAGTTAATTGTAAATGAAATGATCACAGATAATAGTTTTGATGTACTTGCTGCTTGACTGAAACCTGGCTAAAAACCAAATGATTATACTGGTCTAAATGAGTCTACTCCACCAAACTACTGACTGTTATAAACATGAGCCCGTCAGACTGGTCGTGGGGGAGGTGTTGCAACAATATATAGTGATATTCTCAATGTTAACCAGAAAACAGGATACAGGTTTAGATCATTCGAAATACTTCTGCTTAATGTTACACTGTCAGATATGCAAATGAAATCTATCGTATCTCTTGCTCTGGCTACTGTGTACAGACCACCAGGGCCATATACAGAATTCCTAAAAGAATTTGGAGATTTCCTCTCAGACCTGTTGGTTACCATTGATAAAGCACTAATTTTCGGAGATTTTAACATTCACGTTGATAATACAAATGATGCATTAGGACTTGCGTTTACTGACTTATTAAACTGTTTTGGAGTAAAACAAAATGTCACCGGGCCCACTCATCGTTTTAATCATACGCTAGATTTAATTATATCGCATGGAATCGATCTAACTGATATAGATATCGTACCTCAAAGTAATGATGTTACTGACCATTTTCTTGTATCGTGCATTCTGCGTATTGATGATAATAACTATATAGCTTCGCGTTATCGTCCGGGCAGAACTATTGTTCCAGCCACCAAAGGCAGATTCACAAATAACCTGCCTGATTTATCTCAAACTGCTCTGTGTACCCATAAATACACATGAACTAGACAAAATGACTGGCAACATGGGCACTACCTTCTCTAATACATTAGAAGCTGTTGCCCCCATCAAATTGAAAAAGGTTAGAGAAAACCGAACTGTGCCATGGTACAACAGTAAAACCCACTCTCTCAAGAAAGAAACTCGTAGTCTTGAGCGCAAATGGAGAAAAAATAAATTGGAAGTTTTTAGAATTGCGTGGAAAAAAACAGTATGTCCAGCTATAGACAGGCTCTAAAAACTGCCAGGGCCGGAGCATATCCACAAACTCATAGAAAACAACCAAAACAATCCAAGGTTTTTATTTAGCACAGTGGCTAGATTAACAAATAACCAGACGCCACCCGATCTAAATATTCCCTCACAGTTAAAATAGTAATGACTTTATGAATTTCTTCACTGATAAAATAGATAACATCAGAAATACAATAACAAATGTAGATTCTACAGCGTCTAATACTTTAGTTTTATCCATTGCACCGAAATATAAACTGCAGTGCTTTACAACTATAGGACAGGAAGAGCTAAATAAACTTATCACTGCATCTAAACCAACAACATGTTTATTAGATCCTGTACCCACTAAAATTACTGAAAGAGTTGTTACCTGTAGCAGAAAAACCGCTTATCAATATTATTAACTCGTCGTTATCTTTAAGTCACGTCCCAAAACCATTCAAGCTGGCGGTTATTAAGCCTCTTATTAAGAAACCACAAACTAGATCCTAGTGAACTGGCAAATTACAGACCCATTTCAAATCTTCCATTTATGTCTAAAATTTTAGAAAAAAGTTGTGTCTGCTCAATTGTGCTCCTACCTGCAAAATAAATGATCTCTATGAAGAATTTCAGTCGGGTTTCAGGCCCCATCATAGCACAGAAACTGCACCTTGTTAAAATTACAAATGACTTGCTTCTTGCATCAGACCAATGCTGCAACTCATTGCTAGTTTTACTTGATCTTAGTGCTCCTTTCAACACCATAGATCACGACATACTCATAGATAGATTACAAAACTATACAGGTATCCAAGGGCAGGCTTTAAGATGGTTTAGATCCTACCTGTCCCGATCGCTACCACTTTGTTTTATTTAAATGGGGAGTCATCTCATTTATCACCAGTAAAATATGGAGTGCCACAAGGATCTGTCCTAGGTCCTCTGCTATTTTCAATATACATGTTGCCCCTTGGTAATATCATTAGAAAAATGCGAGATTAGTTTCCACTGTTATGCTGATGATACTCAACTATATATCTCAACAAGACCAGGTGAAACTTCTAAATTATCTAAGCTAACAGAGTGTGTTAAAAATGTAAAAAATTGGATGACCAATAATTTTCTCCTATTAAATTCAGATAAGAGAGATATTACTTATTGGACCAAAATACATTACACAGAATCTCGTAGATTACAATTTGCAATTAGACGGATGTACTGTTACTTCCTCTACTGTCAAAAATCTGGGTGTTATATTAGACAGTAACTTGTCTTTTGAAAATCATATTTCCCATGTTACAAAAGCAGCATTCTTCCATCTTAGAAAACATTGCCAAGCTACGAAACATGTTACCTGTTTCTGTGATGCAGAAAAGCTAGTTCATGCGTCCATGACCTCTAGACTGGACTATTGTAATGCACTTCTAGGTGCTTATCCTGCATCCTCAATAAACAAGCTACAGGTAGTCCAAAAATGCAGCAGCCAGAGACCTTACCAGGTCAAGAAAATATGATCATATTACCCCAATTTTACAATCTCTGCACTGTCTACCTATTAAGTTCCGTATCAGTTACAAAATATTATTACTTACTTATAAGGCCCTTAATGGCTTAGCTCCTGCGTACCTAACTAGTCTTCTACCACGCTACAACCATCACGCTCCCTAAGGTCACAAAACGCTGGACTTTTGATAGTACTAGGATAGCAAAGTCCACTAAAGGAGGTAGAGCTTTTTCACATTTGGCTCCCAAACTCTGGAATAACCTTCCTGATAATGTTCGGGGTTCAGACACACTTCCTCTGTTTTAAATCTAGATTAAAAACGCACCTCTTTGGCCAAGCATTCAAATAATGCATCTCATAATTTGGACTGCAGTTATATCTGATCAAATGCGCATTATTATTCTTTAGCTTGGGTTAAACTAATTAATTTTACTTGGCTGGAACAGCAGTTACGCTAATTATGTCTCTATTTGTTTCTCTGTTTCTGCTGGATCTACATCCCGTGGTAACTAGGATTTACACAAGCTCCAGTCTGGATTCAGAACACCTGAGAAGAGATGATGCCAACCCCTCAGAGGACCTCAGATGAGGCTAACCCAGAGACAACATACAGAACTACCACATTTTGCTATAAGTTTGATTGCATAACTGCTGTTAATAGAGTAAATTATCTGTATGTTTTACGTCTTTTATTGATTTTTCTGAACATTTCTGCCGTATGCACATAAACAGACAGTCATCACTGATAAGCTACTACTAAATATTGTAGAAACTTAATTTTCTGTAAAGTTGCTTTGCAATGATTTGTATCGTAAAAAGCGCTATACAAATAAACTTGAATTGAATTGAATCACCAGGCTAAAAGAGACACTAGTAGCTACTACACAAGAAATGGAAAAAGTCAAGGCAAACTACGCTGATCTCTCCAACAAGCTACAGTATGCGGAACAGCTCCTTGAAAAGGCCAAGGCCAACTTCAGAGACAAGAACTGCAGAATAAAAGCCCTTGAAACTCACCTGGATGAGTCAAGAAACGAGATCAGCCGCCTAACACGACAGCTGGACTACATCAAAGAGGAGTCAAACAGCTTCAGAGAGGTACTCAGACATGCCTACGAGCTGTGCCCTGAGCCTCCAAGGACACGACGGGCACCATTCTCACCCCTGCCAAGCAGGCCAGGGTCCCCTGTTCCTGGACTGATACGTGATCAAAAGGGGGAGGGGGCAGTGCTGAAACACTCACCAGCTCCCTCTGAAGAACTGTATGTCACGACAAAGATTAAAGACACTGCTCCAGCCAGCCACAGATCATCACTCAAGGACCTCGACAAGCTCACCAGGAACATTGGCAAATTTACCCCAAATGTGCCAGGCAGTCAGGAGATCAAATGATATCTGCAAGATGTCGACTTTCATCTGAAAATGAGACCCAGTGTCACCGACAAAGATAGACTTTATTTGATCCGAGCAACATCCAGCTCAGAGGTTCGCAGTTTCCTGGACCGACAGCCGGCCCACACAAAGACTGATTACCACCTGCTCAGAGAAGCCCTCATCAAAGAGTTTGCTGACCCTGAATCGGAACAAGGACTAGTGGATGCCCTGGAGACGAAACAAGGTCGTCAGGAATCTTCCCAATTGTTCTACAGCCGACTCAGACAAGCGTACCTCGGGACTCGCAATGAACAGAATATGGTGGAAGACTTCAATTTTAAAACTCTCTTCCTGAGGAATCTTCACCCTGGAGTAAGCCACCATCTTGGCGTCCTTGCATGTCCATGCACAATGAGTGCTCAACAACTGCGAGACTTGGCACACAAGGCCTACTCCAAACAGAAGACGGCTTCAGAAAAGAGCATCAAAACCACGGCAGTTCTTGACTTCAGCACTCAAAGTCAAGGTCTGGCCCTAGAGGGCACCCAACGTCAAGATCATGCCAAGCCAACACCAAAAGAGTGGAATGCATCCTCGTCCAACAGAGAACGGAACTCCCACGCCGGTACCCGACCTAAACAAAGGAACAACCACTGGGATGGACCGCATGGACGACAACGCTCACCTGGACGACATTCGGAGAAGTCATGGGAGTCATCAAGGCCTCATGAGAATCACTGGAATAGATCGTGGAACCAGCCAAGCTCATTTGGAAACTCAAGAGAAAATAACTCATGGGAATTCAACGGAACCTCCAAGGTAAGAAAACACACCTGGAAACCAGCCCAGGAATCGTTAAAAACTCACAAAGATTCCATGAAAGAGTTCAAACTGAATCCACGCAAGAACAAAAGACTTCATGCGTTCCACACTGAAAGGAGGAGAGTATTCCAACGAAGTGGGAAACCGAAAAAGAAAGAAACCAGATTTAGCCTGACTAGCAGCCGGATGAGAAGACAGCGACCACCTGACCCAACAAACCACAGAGAACAGCACTCTTTCACCTCACTCTCAGAGAATCGTAACTACCCTAACTTCAGATGGACAAGAAATCCTACCTGAAAACCCAGCAACAGAGTTAGTCCCTAACTCAACACCTGATGCCCCAGATCACAGCAGCGTCCAGCAAACCCCTGCTGGTGAAACCTCTCAAGTCCCTGAAAATGCTGTCTTGGTCGTCTGCCACTCCTCCGAAGAACACCAGATCAGTCCTGACATCCTACCTGTTTCCTCCCAAACTCCAGTCCCTCAACTCCTGGGCGACCTCATTGAGAAAGGTATAGCAAGAAAGTTTTACCTCTCCATCATCATCGAACATCACATCAAAGTTGAAGCCCTTCTCGACACGGGAGCTGACATCAGCCTAATGTCGACTGAACTCCTCGAAGAAGTCCAAGAAAGAACAAAGAGGTCTAATAGCACCCTCAACCCGTCAAACTTCAAGGGGTGTGAGCTTAACCTTCACGCATATTCCCACACAGGCCTACAACTAAAACATGTTGCCCCAATTCACCTAACCGTGGGACCAATGAATCTCATCCACCCACAACACACATCACCACTCACCCAACATCCACTCCTCATTGGGAAAGACCTGCTCAATTCGCTTTTGAAACATTTATATAGACTTCAAGCACCTGAAGATCTGGGACTCAAGTCCGCAAGCCTCCTCCCCACCAGCTAAACCAAAACCAAACCACACTCACAATCAACCCACACACACCGCCCCCCATTCACTGACTGACGATGCAAGGTCAAAGCCAAGAGCAAGCTCAACTCTGTTCATTGCAAGCGTCCAACTCAAACTCAGGTTCTCTTTGAATCATGACTGCCATAAACGTCCAAGACACACCAGTGGCTGATGCAGCACTAGCCCTGTGGACTGAAAACTCCGCTATTAGCCTAAAGCTCTTCAAAACATTGAAGCAGAGATGTCAGAGCCTACCACATGTCTCAAAGCACAGCCGCTTCCCTCTCAGTCCGTGGTCACCAACCATGGCTACCTCCGAGATGGTTTGCCCTGTAGACCTACAATGGAACAACAGACTCCTAAGTCACTACTTCCTCATTGTCCCCAACCTACCTCATGACATCTACATAGGAGCAGACATCATGGTTCGTCTCAATGCTTGCATTGACACTGTGAACGACGTCATATGGGCTCCCCCGTCACACCAACTGACACAATAAGTCAATCGCAAGAACCTTCGATCTGGTCAAACAATTCCAGATGCACGCGCAATGAGCATTGAACAAGAAGCTACAATACCTGCCTACAGCAAGAGTGTCAGCGTCCGCCTCAACATGCGACCTGGCCCCACACTCTCAACAGTAAAGTAGGTTCTTCCAACCTTCCAGGACTGCCTAAGACTAGGACTGACCTTGGAGGCCACACCCTCTAATGGAAGTGTCATCTCGTGCTGTGTATGTGTTGATCAACAATCTGTACGGCCAAAGACATGAACATTTCCCAAAGCCAGTCACCTGGGATGGCCTCATCATACCAGGCGTCCATGACTTTGAGCTAACAGTACCTGTTCATCGGCCCCATACCAGCCGAACTAATGTCAGATGAATGCGACGACACTGTAACATTCACAAAGCCCCATGAAGTAATTGCCAGCACTTCTATTCTGCCAGTGTCCAAAGAAAGTGTCTGTCAGTCAGAACTAACAGACGACACTCACCTCGCTGTCTATGCTGTCTCAACACAGCCTGCAACAGAATCACCTGCACAGATGACCGTTAAGGCCCAGAGTCCCTCAAATGACTCAACTGAGGAACCCTACGCTGGGTTCAATGCATAAGTCCAACAAATCCTGACCGAGGCGGATGCCCTCCACAGCGAAATGGATCGCCAAGGACTTAAAGATGTTATGTGCAAATACAAGGACTCTTTCGCAAAGGATTCCCTGGACTGTGGCCTTACTGATATCCACATGGTGCGCATCCCAACACCTCGAAATGCGCCACCCACATTTATGCGGCAGTACAAAATTCCGATAGCATCATACGAATCTGTTTAAGAGATCATTGACTCCATGCTGGAAAAGGGGGGTCATCCGGCCCTGTAACAGCACCTACTCTGCACCAATATGGCCAGTCCTAAAGCCCAACAGCAAATGGCGGCCCACCATCGACTATCGCATGTTGAACCAACAAGTTCTCTTATCGCGATGGCCCATGACTCAGTTGGACCAAGAGATTCCCAAAATCAAAGGCTCAACAATCCTTTCCACGTTGGACGTCGCCTCAGGATTTTGGACAATCCCTGTACACCCTTGATGAACCACACAAAACTGGCATTTCCACCTTGTCACTCGACAGTACACCTTCACCCGGTGCCCTTTCGGCGGCTATGCCAACGCCCAGCGAATTCAACATCTTTCTAACCAAAGCATGCCTGATGCCAGAGCAAGAGGCAACCTTGTTTCCGTGGATGATGTCCTTATGAAAAGCTCAAATGTGGCAGACCACCTCAAAGAAATTGACCACGTCCTGAACCAGCTGACAACGATCGATATCGACGATCTAGCATTGTATCACCTCACCAACAATGAGTATCAGGCTGAACTTGAAATCTCTCTGTTCTTCAAACAGCATTCCTTCGTCCTTGATCCAGAACTGGAAGCAAGGATCAGGGAGGAAGGGACGCAACTTATTGATTTGACTCCTGTGAATACAGCCTTAGAAGCTATAGCTCGCCTTCCGCCCACTGGTGAGCCAATCATTCGGTCTTGGTCTGTCGCTGACACAGCGCTTTGCATCTTTACTATCGTAGGATATATTGTGACTTTGATACTAGCCTTACTCCTGCACAAGCGAGTGAACGCCATACAAGAGTCTTTCAGTAAATGCACGTCTGGCCTCCTGCACATTTTCCGACGTGATAAAACTGACCAAGAACCCGTATTGAAGAACCCAACCAACCTGATTGAGATTACACCCATACCGCTTCGTTCGAACCACGGACAGTTAGATGAGATGCGAAAACCCAATTACAACTAATCTAAACAGCGGCACCCCTATGTCAGTTGAAGCGTTCCTAACCCATCTATCCCAAGTTACCCAAAGTCCTGCACCAGAAGTCAGCAATTCATGGAGATGTTGTTTGTGTCTTGTGTGTGTGACTGTTCTCTCTGTCTCTTGTTCCAGTGCCTGCTCGATGTTAGCACCAGGAACATCACCCAGCAAAAAAGGGGACTGTAGGACATGGTGAACAGTCACACCAATAACTGCAGAATTGGCTACTTCTGCCAAAGGAATTAAAAGAGCCTATTTTCCTCCCATCTGCACAATCTGAACACCATTAATGATTAACTAAAGGGGAAACAATGCTCAGTTGTATGTCAAGCATTAAACAAAGTGATAAGCGTCATTCCACAACAGAGGGCGTCTGTCGCTCATCAGAAAACTAATCATGAGCTAATCCATGTGATGCCGATAAACTAAGGTTGGTTTCCTGTCCAGCCATGTTGTTTTCCAATTAAAAGAGTTGGCGACATTAACTCTTTTCACATGAGATACTAAGGACCACTGTGTATCCAGAAGAGCATCTCATGATCACAATGTATAGGAAACCGCGGGAATCATCAATAATTAATGGACCTCAACACAAAGGATACATACGCCAATCCATCCCATGACTCTGCTTCATGCTTGGTTTGTGAAGTTTTTCTACAAACTGAACTTTTCAATAAATGATCTCAAAGGACAACCATTGAGAAATCTGAAGGTTTAATTTATATTCTACCAAATAGCCATGTTTTTATGTCTTATATATGTTTGATGTGTTCAAAATGTAATCAGTTACAGCTTTAGCAATATTTTATTGGACTTTTGCTTGAATAATAGTGCTATTAAATGTGTGTAAGATATGGAGAAGAGTCTAATTATTTAGAGCAGAGAATTTGCTCCACGTTATTTGCTTAAACTTGGAGCTGCGAAGAATGAAATGTCAAATTCTGTATTGTGTGCATAATGTGACTACTTTATAAAGAATTAATTAACCGAAAAGTTCCACAAGTGGAGGTTCATCTCACATGGCTGATGTCACATGATGTTTAATCAATGTGCAAAGAGGAAACGATGCAGAAATTGTCTACAAGCTCTGCAACAGCATCCCATTGGAAGATGGCGTGGGTAGGATGGACCAAATCGCTTGAATGAAACCCCAATGCACAAACTAAAGATCAGAAGCGCCGCAGCTTCCTTCTTACATGTAAGCTTGAACTACCTACTCCAAGCGCTGCTAAGCGTTCTTGCATCATCAGACCTCAAAACCACTCTGTTGAAACTTATTTGACTGCCAAGAATCTTGAAGTCTTGCAAACAGCATGAAACGCTATCAGAAAGGAAATGGAAGCTTCACGTGACCAGGCAACCAGCCAATCACCAGGAGGATTTTCCCCAAAAAGGCGTCATCCAAGCGACAGATCTGCAGCTTCCAACCCGAGGAGGCGGATTCCCTGAGAGCGAGGTAACAAGCGGGAATCTCAACTCTGCTTTTCAGAAGCGCAAAATGCAAGTAAAAACAAACCAAAGTTCATTTCTTGCTGAAATAAAATTTTAGATTGATCTTAAGCAGTAAAGATAAGACACATCTCTGCTTTTTGTGATTTTCAGCTAATGGTGCAATCCTAGCGAATAACCTCCTGGGACTTCATTCCGATCGTTTATCATTCTCTTCAGTAGCTTTGTGTGTGTATGTATGTGTGTGTGTGTCCATTGGGTTTTAGATCCATGTAATGGAAGTAGCTCAATAGAGATTCTTTGTTTCCATTTTTCTAAAAGAAGTATTGTCTTGTGTGTGGTATATTTACAAGATTAAACTTTGCTTAGATCCACATGCTACCTAGCTGAGGGAGTTTATAAAATTATCATTCTGTTTTTGTGTATTCTCATTAAGCCATGAAGTGGCCATAAACAGAATTGTAAGGACTCTCACTGAATTTTTCACGTTAGCTGGGCCAGGCACCGTGCGATTAAGTATAACTAATTAAATTTGGAATCAGTTCAATTAAAGCAATTCGAATCTTTAGATTCGACTCTTCTCAAAACAAATGAGCTAATATTTCCTTACACTCCTTTATAATAATCAGCATGCAGCAAAAGACATTTAAATCCCTTTAATAAACCCTTATGCATCTTCTGGCCGGAAATACACAGTTTCTGTATAACCATATGAAAATGACACATAATGTACCTCCTTCAAATCATCACACTGGCCGGTTACAGTTGTATTTATTCAAATTATACTTGATTTACACTAAACACAGATTATCAGTCTAGGGGTTACTCTACTTGGCTACACATTACTCTAAACAAATATACATGTATATATTTTCTGGAGTCGTTTTCTGTTTTTAATCATCACATACTGAAATAAATGTATTATTATTTATAGGAGAATCGATTGTAACAAAGCGCCAACTGAGACCAGCTGTCATTTTTACCGATGCCTTTCCTAGTGATGGAGTGCGTTCTTGCGGGAGGCCGAATTTGTTCATTTTGAACGAATCGCTTTAATGGCTCGGGAAGAGCGAGGTACGTCTCAGGAGTGAGAGTCTTCGTTCAGTCGCGCATGAGCAATATTCTATAGGTTCTGTACTAGAATTAGTCTAGTAGTTCACCTGTTTCAGTCAATGCAGTCTTGAGCCGGAAAGAGAATTGATTAGTTCATCTCATGAGTCTTTGGGTTTATCAAGTCATTCGTTCATCATGTGACAGCCCCATAAGCTTTAACCTATGCAGTCTGAGTCGGAAAGAGACTTAATAATAATAATAACAACAATAACCAACCTTTGTTACAACATTCAGTGTATGGAAAATAACCATCATGATAGAAATTCACACATTTATAAACTGTAAGAAGTAAAAAGCTACAATTTGAGTAAATAATAATTACAATAATGATGAAAATGATGATGATGATGATAATAATAATAATAACAACAATAACAACAACAACAACAACAACAACAACTACTATGCACCTGTTTGTAAGGAAGCTTATAAATTAATGTCTCTATCCAATGCTGTCACGTCACGTGACAAAAGAACGAAAGATAGGTTAGACCCATAAGCTTTAACCATAGACTGTATAAAAGGTTTTGTCACGTGATGAAGGAACGACTCAAACCCGAAGACTTGTCAGATAAGAGGTGAGGTGAGCTAATCATAGACTGAAGACCCACAATGAAATAATCTTTTCTGTTTATTATAGCATTACAGTTTTGTATTGTTTGTAGTGTGATCAATTGCGTAAGTACTAGTAGACATGTTCGGGAAGTAAATAACGTAACATTTTAATTAAATTTTGATAAAATGAACTAAATGAACGAAAGGACTCGAAAAAAAATTAAACTCGCACTCTCATACATTCACAATAACAAAAACACCACAACAACAAGCTCACTTCACCAAAAAAAAAATAAAAAATTACTACCATCATGTTACAACAATCATAACAAAACACAGTGGCGTTGTTTGCGTTATGGCAGGAGGATGGCAGGTGCCATACCCTAGCATTCAGAGTCATATAATGTCCAACCCTCCCCGTTTTCCCCGGGATTCTCCCATATTTTCTATCCCGCTATCATCCCGTTTAAAAATGTTCCCGTGATTTCTCCCCGTATTTTAAATGCTTTCTATAAAAAAAAAATCCACTGGGTGTATTTAATTATCATACTCGATGCTGGAAGGCACGCGGCTTGTACAGAAGTCAAAGCAGTATCCCTAATATGGTCAAAGGCATCCAGCTATCACTGTAGCAAGCTTAATAAAATGTAAAGACAATTACATACCCGCCAGCTTTTCAAAAACCTTGAGTGAGATTTTGTCAGGGGTGGTCAAAAAAGTGCTGGCGCCTTACACGCGACACTAACCACACAAGATTGGTGGCTCAGATATCAGAGTAGTATTGAAATTGGCGTTCACCCATGTTGTACCCTGAATGATTCTTTTAAATAAAATAAGGTTTAAACTTTTTGTCCTGGCAGGGAATACTCTTTGGGACTTCTTTGAAACCTTAAAGAATCAATGGTCATGTTGGTTTAATAACTTTACTCTCGGTTAAAAAAGCCAGGCCTTGCCTAACTTCTGTTGCACAAATTTTCCATATTTGTTCTAAATTCTTTTGGAATACATCTCTCTTACCTGTTCGAAAAGTGCTGTTAAGTTCTACTACAGAAAATAATCTTCTCATCCAAAGTGGGTCCTTTTGTACGGTTAATAAAAGATAAATGCCATGTGAAGAATAAGCAATGCACAGGAGACTGATGTTTTTTGAAGCATGCTGGCAAAGCTACTCTATAAGGGTTAACAAAAGGTGCTCTCCTGGTATGACCAGCGGATTCACTGATGTTCACAAGCTTGAACACACAGAAACCAAATTATTTAATTCAAGATGTAAGTTTAAGAAGCGTAGAGTACTCAAGGATGACGACTTTCATTGTAACATACCCTGAGTCTCAGCTGGTAGCAGATTTTCATCACCAGTGCATCTTCTGGCGGTAGTTTTCCTAGTTTTTCCCGTCACAAAAATAAAACTACAGAAATAGTTGTTTCATTGACAATATGCCTTTTAAAAACTCTCTGACAAAAACTGTTATGTACTCATTTTTTCCCCCCCTGTTTCTCTTGGCTAATGAAGAATGTATTGTGTGAGTCTGATGTCCTCCCGGTCCACTCGCTCCCCTCACCTGGCTAGCCACTACAAATAAACCATGCCTGTTAACAACAAAAAAACCTGTCTCCCTTTCTCCAGAATAGTATTAAAACAAAAGAAAATGGAAACACTTACGAAAAAATACAGGTTTGCAATCTTAACATTAGAAAATATGACACAGCAGGACATGCATACAAAATATGAAGTGCTAAAGTTTGGTTTGAAACATTATTAGACATCTCTTGCATGACTGCACTACAGAAACACAACAAAGGGAAAGACCATTGCCTTATATAGTGACTGTCTTACTGTTTGTGGGCTTTTATGTAAAAAAAAACCCTGGCTTTAAACACTTTTGCTAGGTATTTGAGTAAATGAAAACACAATACTTACATTTCAAATGTGAAGTCCTCCACAGAACTCTCACCTGCCTCTGAATATAAACACCTTCGTCATATGCACGCAAGTGATTCTGGGATATGGAAGGGTGCGAAGTGCCCATAAAGATGTACACTTCATTTTCCTGGGAATGAAGGGCGCATTTGAAGTCGCTTTCGAAACACTCGTCAGCCTTCGTCGCGCCGCGGTGACGCTATTCGCACTTCAAATGCGGTCTTCGAGAGTGCACATTCTGACTTTGGGACAGCTTACATCGTCATGACGCTGTGACGCAACGCGCACTTCACATCCGCACTTCGGGAGTCCACACACTTCCGTTTGGGACACCCTTCGTCGCGCCACTGTGATGCATTCGCACTTCAAATGCGCACTCCGGAGTCCACGCACTTAAGTTTGGGACACAGCTTATGCTTCAGGGTGCAGCGCATAGGGTTCAGTGACGCTTATTAGCGCCATCTATGGTCGGGGAGTTTGAAAAGGAACGAGTGATTCTCGCCTCAAGATTAGATTTTTTTTTTGCGTGAGAAATGTGATGTGTGGCGTGAGTGCGTGTGAAAACAGGCAAAACCGTGTGTCACACTGCGAAAGCGTGAGAGTTGGCAGCTCTGCAATTAGTTTAGTTTAGTTTAGTTTGGTTTAGTTTAGTTTATTTCAGACAGACAACTTAGGTTCAACACAATTGAGCTAATGTACAACAACATATTTACATCAGTGCAATGCACTGTATTGCAATGTATTTGTGTGTTTATCTCCAGGTAATAAATAAAGTATCTGTATACTTATACAGTCTCCCGTATTTAGGTACCCAAATGTTGATAACTCAGCGGGGTGTGTGTGTCACGATGAGAGCTGCTGTTATGATAATGGGGACTTCTCTGATTGGATCCCGCTTCAGGATAGTGGTTAGCATAGTTTTTATCTGTGTTTTGGTCATAAAAATGTTTTATTATTATTATTATTTTAACAATGTAGAAATCATAATGGCAGATTTTACACAATCATATAAATTATTAATTATTTTCTCTGTGTGGAGTGTCCACAGTCGCAGTTTGTTGCATTAATTATCGCGCGTCTTTTTGATTACCTGTCAAATTGATGAGTAAAAATAAAAAGAAGCAGGACTATTCAATCCTCCCTGGATGCTTTTTTAACAAAAAAATTAAATATAATTCAGAAGCAGGAGAATGGTAGCAACAATGAAAAAAATTAGGACTGTATCAGTGCTTTCAGCGAAACATAATCTGGGCCTACAGTTTCTAATACAAATCCTACAGAGAACGTTCCATTAATCAGCATTAGCTGCAACCCAACGGAGGATATTAACAAAACTAAAAATGAAGCTCCGAGGCAACCACAGCTTTTAAACTTTCTAATCCAAAATGGGAGACGATTTTTGTCACAACTTTACAAAATTCATGAATGGATTGAATATTCAGTTTCAGACAATGCTGTGTTTTTCTTTGCCTGTCGGCATTTTGGCGGTTTGTCATTTGGGCCCGGAGAAAGAAGTGAAGCTCGGCCATTCATAGAGAGAGGTTTTACATGCTGGAAAAACATGCATTCACAGTTAAAGGAACACACCGAGCAGCCTCGACACCGAGATACAGTGAAGGCATGGGCAGAGTACAACGATGTATGTGCAGGTAAAAAAACATCAATAGCAACAGCTATTACAAACAACAGAACTGCCAAAGTGAATGAAAATCGAACACAAGTGAAAACTTTGCTACGTGCAACAGGTTACCTGGGACGTCAAGGTTTGCCCTTCCGTGGACAAGATGAAGGGAAAGAGTCAAACAACCGAGGAAAATTTTGTGAACTAACTGATGTTTTTGGAGAATGGAATGAACATATGGACATTATACATCAACGGAGAGTCAGAATGATCTCATCACAGTGTTTGGGAACAAAATTGTTAAGACAATTGTTGACGAAGTCAAAGAGGCCAAGTTTTATGCACTGTTAGTGGATGAAACCAAAGACATTTCTAAAAAGGAGCAGTTTGCAGTTTTTTTGCGGTACGTACACTCTGGTGTAATAAAAGAGAGTGCTTTAGGAGCTTTTCATATGGAAGACCTCTCTGCTTATTCACTTTCTACATTTCTTGTTGACAAGTTAACTGAGTTTGGCATAGACATGCAGTTTTGCGTTGGACAGTGCTATGATGGAGCCAGTGTTATGTGGGGATCTGTAAATGGAGTTCAGGCTAAAATAAAAGAGACAGTGCCTCATGCAGTTTATACTCATTGCTATGCTCACAGATTGAATTTAGTTCTTGTGAACACCATAAGGAATATTCCCGAACTGTCTGAATTTTTTGACGTGCTCCAAACATTATACACTTTCATTGCAAATAGCAACACACGGCACGTAATGTTCGTGAAAGTGCAAAAGCACCTGGGACAAAAAGTACTACAGCTGGAACGGACAAGCGCAACTCGGTGGCTACTGGGACAGAGCGGTACAAAAAATAGAATTGCACTTTGAGGCAGTTATGGCTGTTTTGGATGCAACTGCTACAGCCCACAGGGATGGGTCAGTCGAGGCTGCTGGACTTAAGTCAAAATTGGAGTCGTACGCTTTTATTGTCATTCTTCACATTGTTGAAAAGGTAATGGCTCTCACATATGGTATGTCAGAACAGCTCCGGGAGTCTTGCCTTGTTGTCCTTAAAGCAATGGCTTTGATCATAAGCACCAAAGAGCACCTTTTTACAATCAGATCCGAAACTGAATGGGAGGCTGTGTTGGAAAAAGTGAAAAGCTTTGCTGTCACACTAGGTATTTCCCCTGAGTATGCAGCCACAGTATCCAAGTCCTGGCCTGCAAGACTACAGAAAGTGTTCAGCGACAACGATGCCCTTTTACAGTCTCTCGAGGCTTTTCAACAAAAACTCGCCTTTGTTCATGGATTCAGCGAAAATTGCTGTATTTGCGGACTGCTACTCTGCACATGTTGATGAAGTCATCCTTGAGTCCCAGGTCAGCTCTGCAAGGATTTTTTAAAAGTGTAATGAAAAACCAACAAATGACAACATCTTGTCAGATTTCAGTCATTTGCAGCCTTTGCCTTGGCCTTCAGTGAATTAATGAAACTATTCCAAATCATTTTTACCCTACCGATCACAACAGCTTCCAACGAACGATTTTTTTCCGCCTTAAACAAGTAAAAACGTATCTAAGGACAACAACGGGTGATGAGAGACTAAGCCACTTAATAATCATCATCTCTGTAAAAAAAGATTTTGAAAAATTTTTATATTTATATAACCTTTCAACTAACTTTTGCACTGCTCTGACCTCGCCACTACCCACTTATGCAAGAACAACTGACCAGACACGGTAAGACATGCGTTTTTATATTTCTGGTCTCTATGAATTATATAAGTAGTGCATTGTGCACTATGTTTAGGTATAACGTATGAAGGTTTATAGTTCAGGAACGTTGTTTTTAAATGTATGGCCACAATTATGCCATACCCTAGGTTTTCGTGAAACGCCGCCACTGAGCTGTTCGCTTTCAAACACATAATGAATGTTAAAATATGAATACACATTTCCTATAACACATTTTTACATTTTTTTATGAGAACATATCTGAATTATCAGGAGAAACAAAAGCAGACGCAAACTTCAATGTCTTTCCGCAAGTGCAGTTTGGTAGAGTCTGAGGTAAACACAACGCCTTCACCATGGTAACCCAGAGCCCACCCTGGCCCCACACTACATAACAGCCAATCACAAAATTGTTGTGATATTCAATTGTGCTTCATATGTTTTTTCTTTTTCGCTTTCTTACCGCCCACTCCCGCAACGCATGTGTCCACTCCCGCCCACAAACAAGCTAATGTTTATATAATTTTTACGCATCATGGAGCTGCTATCAATATGCACGGAATTGAAATCGGTTTGAATGAGCGCTCGAGCTGTTCACTTTCGATTTGACTGTCGCATACAGTGCTCCGTGTAAGGGAAGAACATCTTACAAGATCAGATGTGTGTCAATGAGCTCATAATCTGTTGATGCATGGTGCATGGCCTTTTCAATCTCAGTGGTGTAGTGCAGGGTATATTCAGGTATAAGACGTATACCCGCTTCTTCTTAGTCGACTTTGTGTAAACCCACTTCTAAATCCCCTCTGATGCGCATTCAGTAGTGTCTATTAGCCAAAATCATGACCGTCCACCACATGAGTAGCTAATCAAATCACAAGTGAATAAATGCAAGTATTCCCTAAAACACAGCCATTAAAGACAGTGATGCGGTCGGGACGCACCAGCTTCCCTTTAAATATGATTGATGATTGCGCCCGCTTTATCCCGAGAGTGACAGAGATGCTGCCTCTTCAACTACAACTTCGCACGAAGACATCAGCCAAAGTGAGCACTCGGCAAAACTAAAAAATAAAAATTAGTGACAATAGTCAAATAATCAGACCCATACTCAAAACCAAAAAGTGAAAGTCGTGACATTTGTCAAGTATGGTGACCCATACTCGAAATTGGTGCTCTGCATTTAACCCATCCAAGTGTACACACACAGCAGTGAGAAGTGAACACACCGTGAACACACACCCGGGCAGCAGTGGGCAGCTATAGATCCAGCGCCCGGGGGAGCAACTGGGGTTCAGTGCCTTGCTCAAGGGCACTTCAGCCATGGGTATTGAGGGTGGAAGAGAGCGCTGTTCATTCACTCCCTCCCCCCTACAACTCCTGCCAGCACCGAGACTCGAACCTGCAACCTTCTGGTTACAAGTCCAAATCTCTCACGTTAGGCCACAGCTGCCCCGTACCGGCACTTCTATATTTTAATCTTTAGTGCCCAGAGTCATAGCATCAGTTTCTGGGTAATTAGAAATGACACTATAAAAAACAGACTTCCCAGGAGGGGGCACCGTGAATTACTCTCATCGCGACAAATCCTGTGAATGCAAGCAGAATCGGTCTGGGGCGTGAGAGAGGTAAAATAATTAATGATTGAGTTCTAATTTGAATCAGTACATTATTAAATGAATTGAAGTTTTTGCGATCAGATATTTTTTAAACCGGTAAACTCCTGTAAATTTTACAATCCAAGGATCCAGTAAACGAATGTGTTCAAAGTTCAACAGTAAGTTTAAAATGGCTCTAATTCCAACTGATTTAATCAGAGATTGCAGGATCACAGGCAGAATTATTCAATTCAGCTTGTATTTGGCTTAAAAGCACGAATGTTTTATAATGAATCTTTTTTTTTTTCACTATATATAAATTGTAATATGTATGGGGGTAGTTGGGGGTTACCATTTGCCCGTCACTGCCATGGGAGATATAGTCAGTCAAACATAGGAATAGGAACAATTCTGGATAAACTGAACACTTTTTTTTTTTTTTTTTTTTTTTCAAATAGAGATCTTGATTCTCCTACGATTCTGAACAGACAACTAAACAAACAGCTTGTAATTTACTAGAGGTTCTGACAAAATGTTACTTGTTGCAGTCTATTTGATTTTTAAAATTTGAATTTATTGCAAAATTTGCACCTCTATTGTGGCTAATATTAATTTCATAATGATCACTCCGTGAAGTAGCAGAAGTTAAGTGAAATGGCCCATTTTGGGGTAAATTAAATGCAAGACTAGTCTTAAAGCGAAAGGATGAATGCTTTATGTTATAAATAGTATCTATAATAAGATTTACATTCCATTAATAGATTTAATTAAAAAAAATGGGGGCATATTAAGAGTATAGGCCTACCCACTAGGGATTGGACAATTCCCCGATTCGCTCTGTGCATGGGCATAAAAAGTTAACAATGCGATGCATCGGTTTAAAAAGTGTGCATCGGCTACAAGTTGTCATTTATATCATATTTACATCTGTAAAACCCAATTTATTTATATATTATTACTAGTGGATGCGCTATACTTTAGAAAGTGACCATTAATCTGTGACCAATATTTTATATGTAGATTGATTTCTCTCTAAACTGTTCTCAAGCGCACCCTCTCATCACCGCTGCTGCTGCTGCTGCGTGAATATGACGAATCACAACACCATGGAGACCCGAGGAAAAACTGGGAATAAAGTCTAAAACCTGACTTGAAATAACCTCACACATCAATCGGGACTAAAGCTGTTTACATACATGACAAATTAAGTTCACACAATCTGACTAATTTGTGCACGCTTATTCTTAAGCAGGCCATCATGGATCAAATCGATCCACCATGGCAAACAGCGAATATATCTGTAATGTTTAATGCATTTGAGACGTTGTGTTTTCCTCAGTGCATAACTGACACGTCACAGGTATATTTTTCATCTGTAAAATGTTAGAAAGTCATGCAAACATCCATTTTGCTGTCAGGAGTGACGGGCGATGCTGACGCGAGTGAACGAGCACCGCCGCACGCATGCACACTAAACAGACTAAGTGCAATCAAATAAGAGTGCAATAATTCTGAGTAAAATATACATTTTAATTAAAAAAAATTTTTTAGACATTAAATGTGTCTTTTGTAGAATTTTAAACCTACACATAAATTGTATTTTTATGATAGCAGTAACTGTAAGTGGACTATTGTAATAGTTAAATCAAATGTAAGCTAGTACAGTACTAATTACTAAGCTCAAATGAGTTAATTTGTGTTTCTTATAGCAGTTAAAATATAGTCATTTTCTTTATTATTTATTTTTATTTTTAATTCAGTGATTTTAACTTGTTATTTACCATACTGACCCGAATATAAGGCAACTGTCATGAATCCGGTCTATGAACTTATGTTAATTCACCACCAGAGGTCATCATCCACCACACAGACTCTCACACTACACAGTAAACCCTGGACTACATTTCCCAGCCGCCATTTCAATAATCACACCATGCACCTGAGACCAATTACACACACACACAGCTACAATCAATCAGACATGCTTTATAATGATTTACCGGACATTACTTTGAGATTTTCTCGATGGCATAAATCAACCTCTTCGGTCTAAGATTAAATGCAAAAGTCCGCGTTCATCACTCTGTCAGTTTTTGGACTATGCTTTGTTGTGTGTTGGCTCTACATTTATTGTGGGTGTCATGGAAGAGAAACAGGACACCGCGTCTGTGACTGAAGTGGGAGACGCACCAGTTCGCATGCACAAAATGGTGGCAACAGCAGATTTTGTTCACAAAATGGCAGCCATGGCAACACTCAGTCATGTCGCTGCTGCTGCATCTGCTCCAAACATTTGTGTGTTGCTCTCTGTGAGCGCGACTACCTGTAAAACATTTTACAACTCATGTTGTCAGTATTCCATTTCTTTTTTGGGGGTCGCTGTAATAAGAACACTGTAAGTTGCTATTTTAAAAAAGCATCTGCCAAATGAATAAATGTAAATTATTTTTGTCTCATCGTTAGTTTATTAATTACTCGTATCAGTGAAAACCGCTCTCTCGCTATAGTGCAGCGGTTCTAAAACCTCTCCATAAAGTACCCCCAGCACTGCACATTTTGTATGTCTGACCCACCCACTTCAGGTCTAGCAGTCTCCACTAATGAGTTGAATCAGGTGTGATAAATTAGGGAGACATACAAAATGTGCAGGGCTAGGGGTACTTCATGGAGAGGTCTGAGAACCACTGCTCTAGTGATACCGCTTAATTGTAATACATACACAATGATTTAATTCAAGTGCAAGTTTCATAAATTTTTTGCAATCTTAAATTTTGTGTGCATTTGTATTAACTTTAGTGACATTTTTGACACAATCCCCCCATTAATTTCTCTCCCTGCACAACAGTAACAAAATAAGTCAAATTAGAAATAAGTTACCAATTGCTGTAATTGGAGATAAACAATCTTGCTTCAAATGCAATGACGCTGATAAATTAGACAATATACAGGCAAGTTGTGCAGTAGTGATGGGAGAAATTAAGCTTTTCAGAGCTTTGAATCAGTTGAACCACTTTCTTTGCAGAAGGATTTTGTTGCGAAGCATTGAAAACCACATGCTGGTGACTCCTTCTGGTCAGAACAGTGTAAATGCAACAACTCAGGATAAACGTGCAAATTTTACCAAAAGTATAATCTGTCAAATGCAATTCACTCATCTAATATAATTAAATATTTAGTGTATGAGAAGTGTGCTTTTATCAGTTTCTTTATCAAAAGCTACTCTCAATGCTGAACTCAATAGCGCTATTAAGAATGTTCTTTCTTTCTACTGGTTGTTGAAGCATGTGTGTCAAACACGCCAAAGTTTGGCTTAAATAACCTCGGTTAGGTGACGTCACTTGATTACGAACACCTGGAGGTTATAAATAGGCATGAAACGGAAACATCCTCAGGTCTTTTTGTCTTCTGGGACCACATTGTGTGTGTGTGTGTATAAGACAAAAAAAGAGTGCCGCGCAGCGTTTAACACAGCTTAAAAGAAAAAAAGATAAGAAACTAAACAGAAAGAAAAAAAAGCTAGCAGAAAGTGAAGTAGTATAAAATAATAAGACCACTCACGATGGCAGATCTTGAGAGGAGATGTTTGCCTTCTTGTCAGAGGCTGCTCTCTGAAGACGATTTCCATGCTTTCTGCTTTGAGTGTTTGGGGCAAGTTCCTGGGGATCGCATGTCAATCTTGCTGAGGCGCATGAGACTGACCCACCCCTCTCACCGGATCAGGAGGTCCTTCCATCCATTTCTCAAGCCACTCTGGAGGAGACTTCATCTCTTGCTTCTGCCGAGATGGAGGGTGCCACCTCAGAGCACTCCTCTCGTGATAAAGGGGGCGTATGAAGAGCTACTCGAGGTGGTTACTCGGGCAGTCGAGTGGTTACATCTAGACTGGCCGCAGGAGCAAGAGACCCCCCAAACACTCAAAGATTGACGACAGGTATCTGTCGGGTGGCCGGGGGGAGGGGCCTCAGTGACGGTCTCTCCCTTTCTTCAGTGACCTCCAGGATGAGGTAACGCGAAAGCATGTATCTATATGATCGAGACCAAGACAGGGGCAAGCGGAGAGACACGGGGCTATATGATGATGCCCCAGATTGAGACAAGCGGCGTGAGAGGAAGCAGAAGGGGGGTAAGCGCGGAGGTATCCGGGCTAGGCTAACGGCTAACCCACACAAGCCAGCTATCCCCACCATTGCACTCGCTAACATACACTCTTTGGATAATAAACTGGACTACATCTGATTACTACGCTCAACTCAGAGGACTGTAAGAGACAGGTGTTTTTTTGTGTTCATGGAAACATGACTCAGAAACAGAGTTCCAGACTGCGCTATTCAGCTCGATCAGCTAACATGCTATCGAGCAGACAGAGTCCTCGTCGTGGGAGGTAAATCACGATGCTGTTGTGATCTGCAAACACTACTCATACCTGGTGGAGTTTATGATTATTAAGTGCCGGCCGTTCTATCTGCCGAGGGAATATTCAGCCATACTGCTCATTGCTGTATACATTCCTCCCAGCTCCAACAACAACAACAACAACAGGAGTGAAGCGCTGAATGAACTGTACCAGCACATCAGTGAGCAGCAGACAGCCCACCCTGATGCTTTTCTCATCTTAGCTGGGGATTTCAACCATACAGACTTAAAGAGTGTGTTCCCAAAAATACACCAACACATTAACTTTCTAACACGAGGTAAAAACACTTTGGACTTTGTTTACACCACCCAGAGAGGAGCTTAAAGGCCCAGACAGCATGAGAAGATCCTTCAGCAGGATCAATGCACGGAAAGCTCCGGGTCCTGACAACATTCCTGGGCGTGTACTGAGAGACTTTGCAGTAGAGATCACTGATGTCTTCACAGACATTTTCAACATCTCGCTTTGTCAGGCTGTTGTTCCCACATGCTTCAAAGCTACCACCATCATTCCAGTCCTGAAGAAGCGGTCTCCATCCTGCTTCAATGACTACCATCCAGTTGCACTTACCCCTATTCTCATGAAGTGCTTTGAATGGCTAGTCATGCACCACATCAAGTCTGCCCCCCTCCCTGGACCCCTTCCAGTTTGCATATCGGTCCAACCGCTCGACCGATGATGCCATAGCCACTACCCTCCACTCAGCACTCACACATCTGGACAAAAAAAGACGCATACATCAGAATGCTGTTCATAGACTTCAGTTCAGCATTCAACACAATCATCCCTCAACAGCTCATTCACAAACTGGTCCAGCTGGGGCTTACCACTTCACTGTGCAACTGGCTGTTGGACTTTCTGACTGGTAGACCTCAGGCAGTACAGGTCGGCAGCAACACATCCAGCACCATCACACTGAACACTGGGGCCCCCCAAGGATGTGTGCTGAGCCCCCCCCTCTTCACTCTCCTGACCCACGACTGCACACTGTCACACAACTCTAACCACTTTATTAAGTTTGCGGATGACATGACTGTGGCGGGTCTCATTAGCAACAGAGATGAGAAAAAACTACAGGAGCGAGGTGAGCCGCCTGGCCGGGTGGTGCTGTGTCTTCTCCACATTCAGAGAGAGATTGTTGTCAAAGGAGATTGTTGTTGACTTCAGGAGAGTGCACACTCAGCATGCTCCTCTGACCATCAACAGTGCAACTGTGGAAAGGGTGAGCAGCACCAAGTTCCTGGGTGTGCACATCACAGAGGACCTCTCCTGGACCGACAACACCGCAGCACTGGCCAAGTTAAGCACAGCAGTGTCTCTGCTTCCTCCGCAAACTGAGAAGATCCATCACTGTGTGGCCCATCATGTGCACCTTCTACAGAGGCACCATCGAGAGCATCCTGACTAACTCCATCACTGTGTGGTATGGTGCCTGCAATGCGTCCTGCTGCAAGACCCTTTAACGCATAGTGAGAGCAGCCGAGAAGATCGTTGGTGTCTCCCTCCCCTCCCTCCAGGACATTTACAGAATCCGTCTCACCCGTAAAGCCCCCTGCTTTGTGCTGCTTTACTTATCTTCCTTTTTAAATGACCTATATGTACAGTTGTACTTTATATTTTATCTGTATTTAATGTTCTACTGTTAGTGTTATCTGTATGCACCAAGGGTCTGAGAGTAACGCAATTTCAATTCTCTGTATGTATGTACTATACATGTGGAAGAATTGACAATAAAGCAGACTTGACTTAGAACATTGCCGGGTCACAGATCTGTCTCGCCATGTGACCAAGCAGGTGGTCCGTGCCATCGGCCGTTCTATGGCTGCTATGGTTTCCACGGAGAGACATCTGTGGCTCAACCTCACGGGCATCAAGGACAAAGACCGCACTTTCCTCCTTGATGCCCCCATCTCAACTTTTGGCCTATTTGGCGACATCGCCACTAGGTTTCAGGAGGCGAAATGCGGAAGCGTTTGGGAGGTTTCTTCCCCGGCGTGCTCAAAAGTGGGGACCGTCGGCCACCCGGTCCAGACCAGGTCCGGTTCCTTTCTCCAACAGAGAATAAAGACTCCTTCCTGGCACCCTCAGGAGGCCATTGTTCAATCTCCGCTGCCACTGGTGTTTCGGGGAGCAGCGGTTTCCAGCGAAATATTACGTGTTCGGTTGCCTCCTGCCACGTTTCAGGACACCGAACGTCTAACATGCCCCCAGCAAAATGGTGTCAAAAGTAGTGCACCTTTCAGAGAAACTGGCAGCGTGGAAGCTACTGCCAAATATATCCCCATGGGTAGAAAGGACTGTAGCGAAAGGCTACAGGATTCAGTTTGCGTATCGTCCTCCGAGCACATTTGTTGACACAGGAAATGCAGACTCTACTGGTCAAAGGGGCCATAGAACTTGTTCCCCTGCCAGATAGGGGTCATGCTATTACAGACGGTATTTCTTGGTTCCCAAGAAACACAGGGGGCTGCGTCCAATTTTAGATCTTTGCGGGTTGAATCACTTTCGGGGGCGAAGTTTACCAGTATCGGGTTCTTCTGTTCGGCCTACCCTTGTTACCCCGCACATACACGTAATGCATGGATGCATCTCTGGCTCCTCTACAACTCCAGGGCATCAACATTTTAAACTACATAGATGACTGGCTGATTCCAGCTCAGTATCAGGAGCTAGCGCTTCGACAATCGGGATGTCGTCCTAGCTCATCTCGAAGCTCTGGGGTTGAGACTCAACGCCAAGAAAAGCGTTCACTCTTCTGCTCAGAGGACAACGTATTTGGAGGTCGTAAGGGATTCGATCACGATGCGGGCACAGCTGTCACGCGTCAAATCCATTCTAAAAACCCTAAAGAACATCAAGCTAGGCCAGAAAGTCACGGTTCAGGTCTGCTAGGTCTCATGGCAGCTGCATCCACGGTGATACCTTTGGGCCTTCTGCACATGAGATAGTTTCAATTGTGGCTCAGAGCCAGGGGATTTCATCTAAGGGCTCATCCCCAGAGGCAAATGAGGGTTACGCGCCAGGGCCTTCGTACCCTATCTATGTGGTTCAGACCCCGGTTTCTGACTTTGGGTCCCACTCTAGGTTCGTGTTGTCATCTCAAGATGCTAACGACAAACGCATCCCTCACGGGCTGGGGAGCGGTCTTAGATGGCTGTCCAGCCCAAGGGATCTGGAGAGGTCATCTTCTCGAATGGCACATCAGTTGCCTTGAAATGAAGGCTGTATTTCTGGCCCTGAAATGCTTCCTCCAGCAGTTAAGAGGCTACCATGTCCTAGTGCAAGTGGACAACACGGCAGTAATCTCTTACATAAATTGACAGGGTGGACTGCGGTCACACCGCTTGAACGAGTTAGAGCAGCAGGTTCTGCTTTGGGCACAGGACAAGTTCCTGTCCCTCAGGGCGATTTACATTCCCGGCCATATGAATGTGGGAGCAGACTTGCTGTCCAGACAAGCTGTCACACACGGGAATAAAAACTCCACCCCGGAGTGATCAGTCAAATCTGGGAAAGATTTTACGAAGCAGAGGTGGACCTCTTTGCTTCACAGGAGACAGCACAATCTCCCCTCTACTTCTCTCTGACTCTTCCAGCTCCCCTGGGTCTGGACTCGATGGCCCATGCATGGCCCAGACTGCGTCTTTATGCTTTCCCCTGATCACTCTTCTCCCGGGAGTCCTGGCCAAGGTCCGTCTACAGGGGTCTCGACTCTTACTGATAGCGCCCCGACGGCTGACCAGGGTATGGTTCTCAGATCCAATATCCCTCCTCGATGGCTCGTCGTGGGCGATTCCGCTCAGGAGTAACCTTCTCTCTCAGACACAGGGGACGGTGTTTCATCCCCGGCCCGAGCTGTGGAACCTTCACGTATGGCCCCTGAGGGGGACCAACTAAGAGATGCTGGCCTTCCAGCCAATGTAATAGAGACTATTCTAAGCGCTAGGGCTCCCTCCACTAGAAGAACTTCTGCCCTTCAAAAACATGCCATCTGAGGGCATGTGCATGACACACCATGTAGACCTGGTTCACTGCCAAATTGTTTCGGTGCTGGAGTTTCTGCAAGAGAGATTGTCCTCCGGCACATCCCCTAGTACTCTCAGAACCTACGTGGCCGCTATTTTGGCTTGCCATGTTTTGATTGATGGGGTTTCTGTGGGAAAGCACCCTCTCGTCGCCCGCTTCATTCATGGAGCTAAGCGGTTGAGACAGCCCATTAGAGCTACGGTCCCTTCATGGGATTTAGCCATAGTGCTTGAGGGGCTGGCTGGCACCCCTTTCGAACCATTAGAATCAATGCCTGCCAGGTTTCTGACTCTAGAGAAGTAATGGCCATAAGAAAAACCTTCTTTAAAGAGAATTGGGGATTTACAGGCTTTGTCAGTCCTGCCATCCTGTTTAGACTTTGCCCCTGGTCAAAGTTATTTTGCATCCTCACCCTAATTATCTTCCGAAAGTTCCTTTCTCGACCATACATCCGGGCTATTGCCCTAGCCTACGAGGTGCGTGGTCAAACTTCGCCTCTAGGAGTTAGGGCCCATTCAACCAGGGTGGTTGCATCTTCAATGGCTTTTGCAAGAGGTGTGCCCTTGCAGCAAGTGTGTAATGCGGTAGGTTGGTCCTATCTGCACACATTTGTCAGATTCTATAGTTTGGATGTCCATGCTACTCCAGGCTCATGTGTCCTCGAGCCAACATCCCAAAGTCATGTCTGAGACCTCTTCAATGTTTGTGCGCACACACTTACACAACGCTGGGGATCCAGACACTTCCAGTGTGGCAGCATTGATATTCTCGTTCCCAATAGCGTTATTGAGCGCAGCATCGAGAGTAGCTTTTGATAAGGGAACGTCTTGACTGTAACCGTGTTCCGTGTTTGTACTACGGATGGCTCAGCTAAACAGGCCAATAAGAGACAATTAACTATTATTGACCTTTTAATTCTGCAAATATCTCTTTAAAATGTCTTCAGTATTTTTTTTTTTAAAACTGATCATAGACCAGATAAAAACTATAGACACTTGTTCACACTTATTCACAAACCCAAGTGAACAAATAAATATCTAAATTTTCTAAACTTAACTGGGAAAGAAGAATGAGAAAAAACAATAACATGATTATAAGAAAGCTCTATTTGCACTACCAAACAATAAAGCACCAGGTTTAGATGGGTCCCTTCCACTATTTAACATACACTTTGGGTAAACCGTTTCACCACAGTTTTTAGATATGGCAGCAGAAATTAAAAACAGCTCATCCATCTCTCAGCATATGAAATCATCACTAAACTCTGTCTTTAAGCACAAGTTATTGACCTATATCCTTTATCAACACTGAAGTGAAAATCATTACTAAAGCTTTAGCTATATGTTTAGAAAATCTTATTAATCCAGATCAAACAGGTTTTATTAAACCTAAAAAAGACAAACCCATAAAGAATAATCCAAACATTTATTGCTATTATCAATCTTTTTAGAACACAAATAATACAATTTCAGTTTATTTTTTAACATGACTTCATTTTTGAATGTAACGTTTTTATCCTTTAATGTTTCTGATACTTTATAGTTTTTATTAAGCAAATTTTGCTCACAAACATTTGCTTGACTAAAGCAACTTAAGTTTATCTTGGGTTTATATATTATTCATAGGATTTTTTTTATGTTAAACTTTTTTTAAATGTATTATTCTTTTTAAATGCATTAATGTTAATGTAAATTTCAAATATGACAACAGGCTTTTGGGAAACATTTAATTGTCCATCTCTCAATTATCATTGATTTGCAATGAATAAGTAACGTCTATGAGCCTGATGTAGACTGATGTATAAATATGATACTCAACAAAAGGCACGGATGCATGCATATATACAGGCCCGTCGCGACAAGGCAAGCAAACCAAGCAATTGCTTGGGGCCCCAAGCTGGCCTGGGGCCCCAAGACAATGACTGGTTAAGAATAAAATGCAACGACACTGTGTGAGCGCCCCTTTGATCGTCAATGCAGTAAAGTGCAATGACACTGTTATCGGGATCCCCCTCAAGGGGGCCCCTCTCAGTAGTCGCTGACAGCAGCCAGCCAACCACGTGATCTCTGCTGCCGGCAAAATACAAAACCTCCTCGGCAGTCATGAAGCGGAATTATGCTTCAGGAAGCCAGAAGAGAAAGAAGAGAAAGGAAGAGGAGGATAAGAAAAAACAAGATAGTGGTAAGTGATAAATTACACTGGATAAAATAGCTCTACTTGTCAGTCTTGTACAAATGGTGTAATTTTGCAGCAGGTAGGCTAGCAAAAATATGTTTATGTTAGCTAACTGCCTGATGGCAAATGCTGCTTGTAACAAACAGTTAGTGCAACTTTTTTTTTGAACGGACGGAATATGGTTACTGTAATATGTTTTTTAACGGGATAAGGAAGACGCAGATCTGTTCCAGAATCACTGTTTATCATATTTAATGACATGACATTGCTGTAGCTTTGTAATAGGTTTTGATGAAAGTGGCATAGCAAATAGCATGCTATACTATTCCACCGTGATAATCTATTTACCAAATGGGGGTTAGGAAAACCACACAATAAATTCCGTGCATCAAACATGAGCTTGGGATGTTTTTAAGCATTGGTAAGCAGCTGCCTGCATCCCTTCCCTTCTCATATCAAAATATGGAAATGCTAACATATCTTTAAGTTTTCGGTAAACTTTATAATAAGTAAAAAGAGGTGCTTCCAGAAGTCATAGATCCTCTTCTGACTATTATTAATTCCTCATTGTTATTAGGGTATGTCCCAAAATCCTTCAAACTGGCTGTTATTAAGCCTCTCATCAAAAAACTACAACTTGACCCCAAAGAACTAGTTAATTATAGACCGATCTCGAATCTCCCTTTTCTTTCAAAGATACTAGAAAAGGTAGTGTCCTCACAATTATATTCCTTCTTAGAGAAAAATGGCATCTGCGAGGATTTCCAGTCAGGATTTAGACCGTATCATAATACTGAGACTGCTCTCCTTAGAGTTACAAATGACCTGCTCTTATCATCTGATCGTGGTTGTATCTCTCTATTAGTGCTATTGGATCTTAGTGCTGCGTTCGACACTATTGACCACACTATTCTTTTGCATAGACTAGAACACTTTGTTGGCATTAATGGAAGTGCATTAGCATGGTTTAAATCATACTTATATGACCGCCATCAATTCGTAGCAGTGAATGAAGAGGTATCATATCGTTCATAAGTGCAGTATGGAGTACCGCAAGGCTCAGTACTAGGGCCGTTACTCTTCACGCTTTACATGTTACCCTTGGGAGATATCATCAGGAAACACGGTGTTAGCTTTCACTGTTATGCTGATGATACTCAGCTCTATATTTTATCGCGGCCTGGCGAAACATACCAATTTGAAAAACTAACGGAATGCATAGTCGATATAAAAAACTGGATGACGAGTAATTTCTTACTGCTAAATTCTGAAAAAACAGAGGTGTTAATTATAGGGCCTAAAAGCTCTGCATGTAATGACCTAGAACGCTGTCTAAGCCTTGATGGCTGCTCTGTCAATTCTTCGTCATCAGTTAGGAACCTAGGTGTGCTATTTGATAGCAACCTTTCCTTAGAAAGCCACGTTTCTAGCATTTGTAAAACTGCATTTTTCCATCTCAAAAATATATCTAAATTACGGCCGATGCTCTCAGTGTCAAATGCAGAAATGTTAATCCATGCGTTTATGACCTCAAGGTTAGACTATCTTAACTTCCAATTGGGTGGTTGTTCTGCACGCTTAGTAAACAAACTCCAGTTAGTCCAAAATGCAGCAGCTAGAGTTCCTTACTAGAACCAGGAAGTATGATCATATTAGCCCGGTCCTGTCAACACTGCACTGGCTCCCTATCAAACATCGTATAGATTTTAAAAATCTTGCTTATTACTTATAAAGCCCTGAATAGTTTAGCACCTAAGTATTTGAACGAGCTCTTGTTACATTATAGTCCTCCACGTCCGCTCCGTTCTCAAAACTCTGGCAATTTGATAATACCTAGAATATCAAAGTCAACTGCGGGCAGCAGATTCTTCTCCTATTTAGCGCCCAAACTCTGGAATAACCTACCTAACATTGTTCGGGAGGCAGACACACTCTTGCAGTTTAAATCTAGATTAAAGACCCATCTCTTTAACCTGGCTTACACATAACATACTAATACACTTCTAATATCCAAATCCGTTAAAGGATTTTTAGGCTGCATTAATTAGGTAAACCGGAACCGGGAACACTTCCCATAACACCCGATGTACTTGCTACATCGTTAGAAGAATGGCATCTACGCTAATATTAGTCTATTTCACTCTTATTCCGAGGTCACCGTGGCCACCAGATCCAGTCTGTATCCAAGTCAGATGGTCACTGCAGTCACCCGGATCCAGTATGTATCCAGCCCAGATGGTGGATCAGCATCTAGAAAGGACCTCTACAGCCCTGAAAGACAGCGGAGACCAGGACTAGAGCCCCAGAGACAAGATCCCCTGTAAAGACCTTGTCTCAGACGAACCACCGGGACAAGACCACAGGAACAGATGATTCTTCTGCACAACCTGACTTTGCTGCAGCCTGGAATTGAACTGCTGGTTTCGTCTGGTCAGAGGAGAACTGGGCCCCCCAACTGAGCCTGGTTTCTCCCAAGGTTTTTTTCTCCGTTCTCTCACTGATGGAGTTTTGGTTCCTTGCCGCTGTCGCCTCTGGCTTGTTTAGTTGGGGACACTTCATTTACAGCGATAACGTTGACTTGATTGCAAATTATTGCACAGATACCATTTAAACTGAACTGAGCTGCATGATGACATCACTGAATTCAATGATGAACTGCCTTTAACTGTCATTTTGTATTATTGACACACTGTTTTCCTAATTAATGTTGTTCAGTTGCTTTGACGCAATCTTTTTTGTTTAAAGCGCTATATAAATAAAGATGACTTGACTTGACTTGAAAATACTGTTTGCTAGCAGTTAAATGACAATTAACTAAAGATTAATTAACTATCAATTTACCATCTATTAATGATTGTTATTATAAAGTGTTACCATCTTTTCTTTCTCCCTCAAGGTGCTTTGCTTAAATTTCTCAGTCCTCAGGCTCTTCCTAAGGATACCTCCACTGATGAAGGTAGAGTGAATTTCTCTCACTGAGCTGAGCTGTTAATAGTGACCTCTTTCAATATGCTAACAGTGAAATGGTAAAATGTACTTCACAGGAAATTTCAGATTTTTTTTTCAATTATTTTCCCAGTTACACCATCAACTTCATCCTCAGTGCTGATGTTTCCTCTATAGCACAAGGTACCACAAGCTCTATAATTATAGCTGATATCTTGCACAGCCCAGAGTTTAAACTGATAAGTGTGTGCTGTCATAGTGATTTGCACTGTTTTTTTTCTAATAATATTGAATTCCCACCAAACTGTGTAAATACCAGTCACTTTTGCCCATGGACATTTCAGAATTTTTAATATACAGTAGTGCCTGTCAAATTTCTAGGTGTCAGACACTCAGTGATGCATTCTGTACCTGAACAGATGGATTATATTAAAACTTATAAACATAACAGAATAACAGTACATGAGCTTTTTTTGTGTGTGTGTTGGTACATGTGTATTAGCAGGACAATTGGTCAGAATACACACCACACTAGAAGGACATTCTGTATTAACAGGACAGGAGCAGTGTCCTGCTAATTTTAAAGATGTAGAAGTGTTTCTATTGGTCCACTGACCCTAAAAATTAAAAAAAAAAAAGATGTCCATTTAATACACAAAAACCTGATTTTGTGTATAATCTGTGTATCACCACAGCACCCCCTATGGCCGGTTGAGTAATAGCAGGACCACATGAATATTAACACTGTGTGTATTATTCTGAGCCTCTGATTGGTTGATTGCGTCATTTTCTCATACCCCCTCGTCTTCCATCAACTTGGTACAGTCCTGTAAATTCAGGTGTGAGCTGATCGTCTACAGTGTTAATTGAACACGTTTCATCATGCTGCCGATGTGGAGAATATGGTAAGAACTATACAAAACCCTTGGCACATTGCATTTATATAAATGTTGTCATGTAATTAAGCAAAATGGTAAAGGTTATTCGATGACGTTTGGATACACTAAAGCATCTGATTTGCGACAGCTTAGGTAGTTGTTATTATTAGCAAGCATGCTCGTCAGTGTAGTTTAGCCACCATGTTAGTCCGCTGCACATGCATTAAAATCTTTGGAAAAATCAACCTTCTACCAAGCATCAAAGGTACACCGTGTATCTTGTATCTGAGATGTCTTTATTTTTGTGCCGTTCTTCGTGCTAGCATAATAGAGACGTACATGCCGTGTTAGCTATCTTTCCACGTGCGACTTTGCGTTTAATATGCCAAACTTTTGTGCTGCTTAAAAATCATCAGCATGTAATATTCTTTCACTGGCACCAATTATCCTGGATACTAATCCTTAGAAATAAGATTTTTTTTTTGTAGTTACTTCCACTTTTTTTTTTAAACATTTAGGCATTACATGAATGCACGCAACTGTAGTCCATCCCTCATAATAACTAATAATATTACCAAAAATAGTTAGTAACGCGTTATATTACTCTGCTACTGCAAACGTAACACTGTTGTACATGGAAAGTGAGAGACGTGATACTGTTGACTTAATTCATAAAGCATGTACACATACAATAACATTAGGTCATTAATGAATTAGTTACTTTAACAGATTATACATAGATAGATATAGGAATAATTAGTTACCGATAAATCTTTTTTTTCTCTCTGTTTTTATCTGCCTGTCAAGTTGTATACAGTAATGTGTTGTTGCTCATGTCACTAACATCTCGTCTTTGCAGGAGATGAGTGCTACAAGGCCACAAAGAGCTAAAAGAAATGCCAAACAGGATGCTGCTTATTATTGCTCCTTAGGCAAAGATAAGGAAGGATTTGAAGCTAAATATATTGATTCTTTTAAAGGTGAGTTGCTAGTGTAAATAATACACTTTAGGAACATAGATAATGTTATATAATCATTGTCATAGAACATCTTTTTGATCCCAAAGCAGCTGCTTAAAATAGAAGCTATGTTGGATCATGATAACTGTTTAATATCAGCCGATATCGATAATTAGCATGGTAAATTTCGCATCTTTTTTTCTTTGAAGTTTAAGGCAGATTTTTGCCCCTAAGTGAAAGTTGTAGAAACCAGAGCATTAATTGTGGTTTTAAAAGTACTCTTTATTGTCAGAACATATCATGACAAACTCTTGCCAAACATGATAACATTTCAAACATTTGTCTGAGGTCGAACATTCACACATTTCAGTCTCTTTGTCGCATCGCTCAGCATTTGCATAAAATAGCTTTCTTGTTTATTTTGGCCCCACCTTGCTTGGTGCAGTGGCGTGGTCGTCGCTTGTCGCTGGCAAACGGCCACTCCCATTGAAAATGAATGGTAGCCTGTCCCTCGGTCTCTTGTAGCTAATGTGACTGGGGGTTACTGCGCCGAGTCAAATACTCCCAAAAGTGTAATTCCGCCATACATTATAGTTATCCTTTTTAACCTACTTAAAATAGCGGCACATTTAATTTTGTGCTTTAATTTAGTCTTTGGAAAATTAATCTGATGTATTTAAAAAAATATAATGTTGAAATCGTGGGAATTTCAGTAGTAAAAACAAGTAATGGACAACGGCCTTTTAAGTTGCCTTTTACAAGTATAACAAAAAAACAACATTAATTTTAAGTATGCTTATTGCAATGCTAAATAATAGTTGACAAATGTTTATAATACATACGTTGATACATTCATTAAAAAAATCTAAAATATTAAAATGATAAATACATAAATATTAAAAATATATTGCAGTAAACGCACTAAAAGCTTAGTGTAATTAAGCATATGTTTATTCTCAATGTACTTCTAGTATACTTTTTAGAAATATATTAAAATGCTATTCAATATATTTTAAATGCACTTCAAATAAAAATGTTGGTAATACAATTGTATTATAAATATACTATTTGTATTTCAAGTATATATTTTAATACATTTAATACTACGCCTTTTTCACCCGGCGAGCTTGTGCTGCCATTTGGACATTGATCGAGGGGATAAGTGGTCTGTGTCGCGTGCGGTTCAAATGAGTTTTCTGCTTTTGGCACGTAAACATTATCGAGCATTTATCGTGAAATTATATAATGATAATTATCGTTATCGTTTAATTGCCCAGCCCTACTTTAATTATAATAGAAAATGTTCATGGATTAATCCATAGAAATAAATTGGTAGTGAAGAAGCTGTTCCACCACTTAATTGACAATTTTTTTTAAATAACCACAAAAAACATCAAAATAAATTTATTAACTTTTTTTGATCAGTTAATTATTTCAATTTCTACTACTATTTGACAGCTCTGCATTGTTTAAAGTTTATTACTCTCATTTGGTTATCATGTGTGTCTTTAGGTCGGGGTGTGTTCAGCTGCCGGCCCTTTGAAAAAGGAGATTTCCTCTTTGAGTACAGAGGGGAAGTCATTACTAAAAAGGAACAAGAAAACCGAGAGAGAATTTACCATAACGCACTCAAAGTTTTTATGTTTGATTTTCAGTTCAATGGACAACAGTTATGGTATGTAACCGAAATGTGTGTTTAAACACAGAGATGCAAACTCTGCTACCTCATTATCAGTTGAAGTAGTTAAAAAAAAAAAAAAAACGTATTGAAATTTTTGTTTGATGAATATTTTGAATTGTTGGAGGGATGTACTTCCGACATGCTAACATTCAATATGCTCAATCCGTTCCCTTACAGTACAATGTATCATTGTTATTGTATACTTGATATTTTAGTGTGGATGCTGCCAGAGAGGATGGATCACTAGGGAGACTGGTAAATGACGACGAAGTGAACCCAAACAGCAAAATTAAAGTTACAAGAGTGGATGGAAGACCCCATCTGTGTTTATTCGCAATCAAAGATATTGGTTCAGGGGAAGAAATCACTTATAACTATGGTAATTCGGATTGGCCATGGAGAAGCAAGGTAGTTATATAAAGTTTACATAAAGTTATCTTAAGTAGAAATAGTAGTATAGAGTGGTTAAAGGGGTCATATAATGGTATGTTTTTTCCAGTCAGATTTGAGCCGTTCGACCTAGTGACATCACTTTATCGGACGCCACTCTCACGATTGATAATTGACAAGATGAGACTTATTTAGACTTGACTATTTCAACTTGTTCAGTCCTATTCAAAATGTTAGAAACTGACAAGTAAACAGATTTCTGTTGACCTTATTTATCAATATAAACTAATATGAGGTATATCTTGAAGTGTCTAAACTCATAGGTCCTGTGTAATCCTCACCATGTAAGGTTCAGACATTAGCAGGTCTGTTAGTTTTGTGCATTAGATATGAACTCATGAGAATGATATTAAGTAGTAGTATTGAGACGCACGGTCCTGTGTAATCCTCACCATGTAAGGTTCAGACATTAGCAGGTCTGTTAGTTTTGTGCATTAGATACAAACTCTCGATGACTGTTCGTCTCTTGATTTTAGACTTCCAAAGAGATGCCATGTCAGGCTGCTGATGTGGACAAATGCAGTTCCTTTGCAGTCATTCCAAAGGTAATTTTGAACTTCAATGACTTTACTGTAGATATGAACTCATGAGAATTATATTAAGTAGTAGTATTGAGACGCACGGTCCTGTGTAATCCTCACCATGTAAGGTTCAGACATTAGCAGGTCTGTTAGTTTTGTGCATTAGATACAAACTCTCGATGACTGTTCGTCTCTTGATTTTAGACTTCCAAAGAGAAGCCATGTCAGGCTGCTGATGTTGGACAAATGCAGTTCCTTTGCAGTCATTCCAAAGGTAATTTTTGTAATTTTGAACTTCAATGACTTTACTGTAGATATGAACTCATGAGAATTATATTAAGTAGTAGTATTGAGACGCACGGTCCTGTGTAATCCTCACCATGTAAGGTTCAGACATTAGCAGGTCTGTTAGTTTTGTGCATTAGATATGAACTCATGAGAATGATATTAAGTAGTAGTAGTATTATTGAGACGCACGGTCCTGTGTAATCCTCACCATGTAAGTTTCAGACATTAGCAGGTCTGTTAGTTTTGTGCATTAGATATGAACTCATGAGAATGATATTAAGTAGTAGTATTGAGACGCACGGTCCTGTGTAATCCTCACCATGTAAGGTTCAGACATTAGCAGGTCTGTTAGTTTTGTGCATTAGATACAAACTCTCGATGACTGTTCGTCTCTTGATTTTAGACTTCCAAAGAGATGCCATGTCAGGCTGCTGATGTGAACAAATGCAGTTCCTTTGCAGTCATTCCAAAGGTAATTTTGAACTTCAATGACTTTACTGTAGATATGAACTCATGAGAATGATATTAAGTAGTAGTATTGAGACGCACGGTCCTGTGTAATCCTCACCATGTAAGGTTCAGACATTAGCAGGTCTGTTAGTTTTGTGCATTAGATATGAACTCATGAGAATGATATTAAGTAGTAGTATTGAGACGCACGGTCCTGTGTAACCCTCACCATGTAAGGTTCAGACATTAGCAGGTCTGTTAGTTTTGTGCATTAGATACAAACTCTCGATGACTGTTCGTCTCTTGATTTTAGACTTCCAAAGAGAAGCCATGTCAGGCTGCTGATGTGGACAAATGCAGTTCCTTTGCAGTCATTCCAAAGGTAATTTTGAACTTCAATGACTTTACTGTAGATATGAACTCATGAGAATGATATTAAGTAGTAGTATTGAGACGCACGGTCCTGTGTAATCCTCACCATGTAAGGTTCAGACATTAGCAGGTCTGTTAGTTTTGTGCATTAGATACAAACTCTCGATGACTGTTCGTCTCTTGATTTTAGACTTCCAAAGAGATGCCATGTCAGGCTGCTGATGTGGACAAATGCAGTTCCTTTGCAGTCATTCCAAAGGTAATTTTGAACTTCAATGACTTTACTGTAGATATGAACTCATGAGAATGATATTAAGTAGTAGTATTGAGACGCACGGTCCTGTGTAATCCTCACCATGTAAGGTTCAGACATTAGCAGGTCTGTTAGTTTTGTGCATTAGATATGAACTCATGAGAATGATATTAAGTAGTAGTATTGAGACGCACGGTCCTGTGTAATCCTCACCATGTAAGGTTCAGACATTAGCAGGTCCGTTTTAGTTTTGTGCATTAGATACAAACTCTCGATGACTGTTCGTCTCTTGATTTTAGACTTCCAAAGAGATGCCATGTCAGGCTGCTGATGTGGACAAATGCAGTTCCTTTGCAGTCATTCCAAAGGTAATTTTGAACTTCAATGACTTTACTGTAGATATGAACTCATGAGAATGATATTAAGTAGTAGTATTGAGACGCACGGTCCTGTGTAATCCTCACCATGTAAGGTTCAGACATTAGCAGGTCTGTTAGTTTTTTGTGCATTAGATATGAACTCATGAGAATGATATTAAGTAGTAGTATTGAGACGCACGGTCCTGTGTAATCCTCAACATGTAAGGTTCAGACATTAGCAGGTCCGTTTGTTTTGTGCATTAGATACAAACTCTCGATGACTGTTCGTCTCTTGATTTTAGACTTCCAAAGAGAAGCCATGTCAGGCTGCTGATGTGGACAAATGCAGTTCCTTTGCAGTCATTCCAAAGGTAATTTTGAACTTCAATGACTTTACTGTAGATATGAACTCATGAGAATGATATTAAGTAGTAGTATTGAGACGCACGGTCCTGTGTAATCCTCACCATGTAAGGTTCAGACATTAGCAGGTCTGTTAGTTTTGTGCATTAGATATGAACTCATGAGAATGATATTAAGTAGTAGTATTGAGACGCACGGTCCTGTGTAATCCTCAACATGTAAGGTTCAGACATTAGCAGGTCTGTTAGTTTTGTGCATTAGATACAAACTCTCGATGACTGTTCGTCTCTTGATTTTAGACTTCCAAAGAGATGCCATGTCAGGCTGCTGATGTGGACAAATGCAGTTCCTTTGCAGTCATTCCAAAGGTAATTTTGAACTTCAATGACTTTACTGTAGATATGAACTCATGAGAATGATATTAAGTAGTAGTATTGAGACGCACGGGTCCTGTGTAATCCTCACCATGTAAGGTTCAGACATTAGCAGGTCTGTTAGTTTTGTGCATTAGATACAAACTCTCGATGAATGTTCGTCTCTTGATTTTAGACTTCCAAAGAGATGCCGTGTCAGGCTGCTGATGTGGACAAATGCAGTTCCTTTGCAGTCATTCCAAAGGTAATTTTGAACTTCAATGACTTTACTGTAGATATGAACTCATGAGAATGATATTTAGTAGTATTGAGACGCACGGTCCTGTGTAATCCTCACCATGTAAGGTTCAGACATTAGCAGGTCTGTTAGTTTTGTGCATTAGATATGAACTCATGAGAATGATATTAAGTAGTAGTATTGAGACGCACGGTCCTGTGTAACCCTCACCATGTAAGGTTCAGACATTAGCAGGTCTGTTAGTTTTGTGCATTAGATACAAACTCTCGATGACTGTTCGTCTCTTGATTTTAGACTTCCAAAGAGATGCCATGTCAGGCTGCTGATGTGGACAAATGCAGTTCCTTTGCAGTCATTCCAAAGGTAATTTTGAACTTCAATGACTTTACTGTAGATATGAACTCATGAGAATGATATTAAGTAGTAGTATTGAGACGCACAGGTCTTGTGTAGTCCTCAAATTTACAAGTCAAAGAGGACTTGAGTAAATTCAGTTGAGTCTTCTGAAGGTTTTTTCTTTTTTTTTTTTTTTTTGCTTGATCTATCACAATATTTCTTCTATCATTTTTTTGAAATGTGATTGTTGTGACCCCCTAAAAAATTGCCCCACACAGTTGTGGTGTGAAATCTTTTCCTATCTGTATAACAATATTCTTGATGGACTGGCACCAAATGTTCCTGGTTCTATACAATGCCGTTCTATAAGTCCCCAGTGAGTGTACCTTTGTTTTGTTTTGTAACATTTATCATACTGTGTACTGTTGAAAGGTGACAGAGAATGAAAAAAACGTTTTTGCCTTGTCTTAGTTGAATAACAGTAGTCTACCCGCATACACGAACATACAAAAAGTGCTAGACATTCTGAACATCTCCGTTTCATAGAAATTCATCCTTTAGAAAACGGCCCAATCTAAACAACGGGTACATATTATGTAACGTGTCTCACTGCCCCTCCGCTTCAAAATAATTTTCATACATCTACGGCCTCTCGCCTCCAACAGAAAGTAAATTGCAGCAGTGTTCGTGAAGTTCAACACGAAACAGCGAGTCGTGTTCCGAGGTTTGCTCTTCCAGGCTGTGAGTGTGTAAGCGGTGTGCCAATTTTCCATTACATTCCCACCGAAAGAAGTTTACATTCTTTTGAGTGGCAGCAAAGGCAGCCAATCAGTGTTAAGTGCTTCTGTTTCATAATGAGGTTGCCAGTTAAGCCTGAAGGGATGCCAAATAGGTGCAAAACCACAAGTTTAATATAGCTGTCTGAGAGAGGTTTTTAGGAAGCTAAGGCATTTCAGACCCAACCAAAATGTTGTTGTCGACATGTCACATCACAGAACAAGGATAAATACCCTGTTCAGTCAATCTATGTCACCTTTGAAGAACAAGCTGTGTTGAGAAATTATATATATACTTTCCATATATATACTTTCTTTCCATTTACGGTACGATTTATTTTCATATACTTATAATTCCACTCTGGGTCCACTCTGGTTACGTGTGAGAGTGTCAGTGTGTCCAAGGACTACTACATCTTGTTTGTCTAGGTAGCTACATGCTCTGCGCAATGGAAAAATCCCAAGACACAGAAAGTGAAGCCCAGGAAATAAAAAAATATTTAACTATATATATATATATATATATATATATATATATATATATATATATATATATATATATATATATATATATATATATATATATATATTTATTAGGGGTAATGGTACGTGTATTCGTACCGGACCGGTACGGTACATGTGTGCACCGAATGCAATATTTTGTATGAGGAAAATATGTACATTTTCGTGTTTCCACACGAACCTATTAAGTGGCGGAAGTCTCCTCGTTCAGTGCAAATCGTGCCTGCAACTGATTCTAAAGTTGTTGTCAATCACTGTACAGATTGCCACTGATCTCTAAACTTACCCGTTGTCACTGTAACCTAAACCAATGAAATCGACTGCAGGGCGGGATTTCCACTGAAAATAAATCACACACCGCACGCTGTACAACAACATACACGGCATGCTTTAGCCCAGCCTCTCGCTAGCTGTACCTGCTACCTTAGTCTCTAGCGGGAGGGTATTTTCTACAGCTGGAGACATTGTACCTGCCAGCAGATCTGCCCTTTCCATAGACAATGTGGACAAATTAATTTTTTTTGACAAAAAACATAAGTTGAACGAATCTGAGCAGCAGTAAAAAAAAATAAAAGCAGTTTTATTTTTTTGTATTTTATATATTATATTTTATTAAAAAGTGTTTAAAGTGTAAGCAAATTGTTTAAAAAAGTTTATAGTAATAAACAACCTGCAGTTGTTTGCATTTCTTTCCCCTACTTTACCGAAAAATGAACCGAACCGTGAATTTAAAACCGAGGCACATACCGAACCGTGATTTTTGCGTACTGTTACACCCCTATATTATATTATATTATATTATATTATATTATATTATATTATATTATATTATATTATATTATATTATATTATATTATATTATATTATAAAAGTATAATTACTATGCAAAAAGTTATAAAGATTTAAAAGTTAATTTCTAAACAATTTCATTCATTACAGGGATAATAAAAAAACATTTATTTATTTTCAAAGAGGAACAGAATACAAACAATTCATTGGTTTTGATATTCTACACCACACAAGTGTCAGTTAGGATCAAATTCTTATCTTTTGGTTTTTTGATCAACAGGACTGTGTTCATGATCTTGTCCCTGAAGAAATGTCAAGTTTAGAAAAATGTGTCACATGTGGAGGACCCTTTTCACCTCTGAAATGGTCAGGGGTGAGGTGTAAAGGTATTTTTTTTTTGAGAATGGAAGGGGGGGGATCCATCCATATCTTTTGAACATGATGCCACAGGAACACTTTTTAAAAACTGCTTCATGTGTAACTCTGCTATATGTTCACGATGAGCCATTTGCAGCTGCACTCACTTTTTAAGTACTTACCATGACATTATGAACTTATGAACATTATGATCTTCCTTTATTAATTAATTCTTAATTTTCTCTGTCTAGTTTGCTATGAGTCCTGGCACAAAAAGTGCTATGTATAAGCACAAGGTGAACATCACTGAACCTCTTCCAGTAGTAAGTGTTTTAGTAGAATTATTCTCAGTGAAATGCTTTCCAAGTACACAAAATATAAATGTATTTTTTAATCATTATCAGGTTTGTGAAGAACAAAGTTCAAGTGAGGTTGCATCATCAGAAGAGGAATATGTGCCTGATTCCACAGCGGATTCGAACAGCTCATGGGACAGCATAGCAGAGCCTTTAAAAATCAGTGGCAGTCAACATTTAGAATTACAGAATTTTGAGGGGTGCGCCAGCAATTCTATTTCCAAAAAAAGACACCAAGAAACTTTTGTAGAGGCAGAGAGAGAGTCTGTTTCTGAAGCTGCAGAATCAAGTCAGCTTGAAGTATCGGGAGATACTGCCAAAGTAGGAAATGCTGAAGGCATAATTGTTGATGATAGCGCTGATGCTGGGGCTGAACAGATCTCAAACACATACTCCTCTCTCAAAAATAAAACTTACTGCTACATTTGTGGAAAACTACAGACAAAGTTTACACGTCACCTAAAACGTCATGAGAAAACTCATGCAGATGTTGCTCAAGTTTTAAGTCTTCCCAAGAAGTCCAAACAGCGCCAGAAAATGCTTATAAAGCTACGCAACAAGGGAAACCACATTCATAACTCGGAGGTCTTAGCAAGTGGAGTTGGATCCTTAAAACTAAGACGCACAGCAAAGACAAAATACAATGCAAAAGACTATATTCACTGCATGTACTGCCAGGCATTATATCTCCGAAGAGATCTGTGGCGACATGTGAAGAAATGTTCTTCAAAACCAGTAGAAGCCAATTCAGAGATTGGAAGAAAAAAGGTATTGTCTTTGGCCTCTATGAATGAGTCAGCTCTTTCTCAGCAAATATCCCCAGGTGTTTGGAAGATTTTAGCTGTCATGAAAGACGATGAGATAACTGCTACTGTGCGAAGTGACTATTCTATTCTTCAGCTGGCCCAGTCATTTTTTAATAAACATGCACAGGATCCCACCAAATATGACTATATTCGCCAGACACTCAGAGAAAGTGGAAGACTTCTGCTTACGCTTCGCAAGGAATTCTCAATACAAACTCTTGAAGATGCTGTGAGACCAGCAAATTTTGATGTGGTGATCAAAGCTGTTAAGAAAGTGTCTGGGTACGATGACGAAAAGCACTGCTACCGTACTCCAAGCCTTGCATTAAAGTTGGGTCACTCACTCCAGAAAGTCAGTGACATTTTACATTGTAGAGCACTGATGGCAGAAGACAGTAACCTGATAAAGTCAACCCAGAGTTTTAAAACCCTCTATGCTACAAAGTGGTCAGAACTCATCTCCCACACTGCTTTAACTACGCTAAATGAGCGCCACTTTAACAAGCCTTCAACTCTTACTTTTACGAAAGATGTTCAGTGTCTTCATAGACATCTGGAGAAGTCTACAGAACAAGCATTGAAGGACTTGGATGACCATAGTTCACCAAAATCATATAGTGAACTTTGTAAAGCCACCATGGCAAATGTAATACTTTTTAATAGGAGAAGAGGGGGAGAAGTTTCAAAGATGACGCTGAATGGTTTTCTGGAGAGAGACACAAGTGCCCTGCACAAGGATGTCGCTTTTGGACTGACACAATTTGAACTTCATCTTTGTCAACACTTCAGTCGTGTTGAATTAAGGGGTAAAAGAGGCCGGAAAGTTGCAGTGTTACTTTCACCAGACATGGTGATGGCAATAACACGCCTAATAGAGAAAAGAAAAGACTGTGGTGTTCTGGCAGAAAACCTGTTCCTGTTTGCCAGGCCTCATTGTCTGACTCCCTACAGAGGACAGGACTGTTTGAGGCTCTATGCGAGTGAATGTGGGGCTCAAAACCCTGAGCTCCTCAGGTCCACGCTATTACGGAAACATGTCGCAACTTTGTCACAGATCTTGAATCTCAAGAATCATGAGTTAGACCAAGTTGCTGACTTTCTTGGGCATGATATTCGCGTTCATCGTGAATTTTACCGACTTCCAGAGGCTACTACCCAGCTGGCCAAAATCTCCAAATTACTGCTTGCCATGGAGAAAGGTTCTCTCAGAAACCTTCAAGGCAAAACACTTGAGGAGATTGAAATTGAAGGTAGGCGTGGGCTGGTTAGCAGTTTCAAGGCATACATAGGTTTTAAACAGTCAAGGTTTCAAAACCACAAAAATTTTCTGTGATACCGTTTCCAAAGTATGAGCTGCTTTTACACAAAATTAATTAAATTATTAAGTCATGTTATTGATTTGATATTTACATTTAATATGAAGAATATTATAAATTAAAGGCTTTATTTTTGGAATAATTTTGGAACACGCATTGTATGTAGGCAATCTATAGCACTTGAATCTCATTATTCATCAAGGTAAAATAATTTATTTTCTTAGATCACCTACAGTTGACCGAATCAAGTGCAGAGAGTGAGGTTGATGCAGAAAGTGAGGTCGATGAAGGAAATCTCACATATCCACAGACTGGTAAGTACAGTGTGATTTTCTTGAATTTGTTTTATGAAATCACATGACACATGTTAAACTTTATTACAGATTCTACAGAGATGAAAAGAACAACACAACCTGTTGAAGCTTCAGGTACTTATTTATTGTCACCAGATGGTTAAACTTTTAACAGTGAAACAATTTGCTGTGATGTATCCCTAACCAATTGTTTTTTCACTGTCAAGTCAGTAACTGTGTAATCTCTTACTGTTTTCTTGTATTTCAGACATAATTCGAGGGGATGTTAATTTGTGTCTGAATTACAAGAAAACATCTCTGGTTGCGTAGGATGTCACGTTGGTAGGAGTTACCAATGAATTGGGATCACGCTAGGGATTTTTACCCGCACTGGCAGGCGGGGCACGAAATGCAAATTCCGCACACCAATGTTCATTGACTCGTTTTGGTTTCACTCAAAGGCAATTGGTCTCCCTACTGTGATCCCAATTGGTTGGTTACACCTACCGACGTGACGATGGCAATTAACCGCTCACGCAAAAAGACTGCACACACAGTTGGTTTGCATTTTACAGGTGGGCTGAAATGAGGTCACAAAGATGCAAAGATGGTGAAGGGTATAGTATGTTTGGTTTGCCAATTTGATTTTTGAACATTTTCTGGTTTGGTCTGCATTCTGCAAAAGTTTGGATGAAAGTAGACTGACTGCACACGCCAAGTAAAATTCAGTCCCATGGATTTAAGTTTCAGTGGAAGAGGCAAAAATATAAGAAATCTCATTATTATTGGGAGAAAGAGACACAGGAGAGTAAACATTCTCTTCATCTAATTTGAACATTGCAAGTTAACCAAACTCACTCTGTAATACTTGTACTCATTTTTTTATTTGTTTGTATGTATTTAATGGAGTAAATTACATTTGATTACAGGTTCTGCAGGACTGCTGAATGCTAGGCAACTTGTTGAGAAACTTCCAGGCATGTCTGCGCCATTATCACAAGGTTAGCCCTTATCCTGAATCTACTAACATGTACACCTTTTTTGATTGCTTTTAGGTTATGAAATAATGCACAATGTATTCAGACCTCCTCCACTTGTTTCAATTTAGTTGTCACAGCAAAAATTGAGATAAATGCAAGGCACGTGAGCTAAATTTCAAGTGATGTGGAGTACAGCAGTAGAAGCTTTAAATGATGACCAGGACACTCTTTTCAATCTAACAAATTTACTCATTAAAACGTTGCAGTGTAACAATGAACATAAGCATGGCTGCCATTTTTCAGTGTATACGACGGCAACTACAGAGTCTCAGCTTGCTCTTCCACTTTAAAATAAAATTTCACAATGAATTTTAAGAAAATAATGTTTTTACCCCTTCAACTGTTTTTCTCAATTACTGTATATAATGTAAATGTTTTAACTTAAACCATATTTGAACTTTCCTTTTCAGCTGATTTTAAAGTACACACAAATCCAACTTGTATTTAAATGTTTTAATTAAACATTTTTCCACATTCCCCCGATGAACAACTGTTTATCACTAATTAGCCCATATTTAATAAATCTCTAAAGGATACTGCCATTCAAAAGTTTGGGATTGGTAAGATTTTTAATGTTTTTAGAAGTCTCTCCTACTCACCCAGGCTGCATTTATTTGATTAAAAATACAATAAAAACATTATTATTGTGAAATATTATTACAATTTTAATTAACTCTTTTTAATTTTAATGTATTTTATAATGTAATTCCTGTGATCAAAGCCGAATTTTCAGCATCATTACTCCAGTCTCAGGGCTCCAAACTGTGACTAAAACAGTCGCATTTGCGACCATAAATATTAATTTGTGAGTGACGTTTTTGCTGAGGTCGCCACTGGCGACTACCCGCTGAAAGCTCCTCAGGATTTAACCGCTAAAAAAGTTTTCTCAGGCGGATGATTTGGTTCATTCTAGCAGCGCCCCGTCTGTGATAAAACGAACGCGGGCCGAAGGTTAATACACACAAACTACACCGAGTGTGGACCTGCCGCGTGTACAACAGCTTTCAGCCGAGATCGGCCCATAGAGAAAAAACCGTCTGTCAGCCAGAAGTGTTTTGTAGAGTCGGCGCGGCTCTGGTCCATTATCTTCTCACCGATGCCGAGACTGAACTGACAGAGACGCATTTCAGCCAGAATCAGCCCGAGTGTTATTGCTATCTGGGTATATATTTACATGTTATAACTTAAAAAATTGAATGTAATGCCTTTTTTCCTAATTCATTTGCGATCAAATCTTTTGTTATGTTCACGTATTAAACTGAGACGATGCGCATTAAAGTTTTAGTGGAAACAGAGAGTTTCAGACAGTCCTCATCTCTGGCGCACATCAGTGCTGCCGCACACAGTCTGATAAACGCAGCTCCGCTGTGCAGCGAGAGAGAAATGACGGAGAAGTAAGAAGGGAAAGTGCAGAAAATACAGCGTCTATTTCGTGCACAACTTGATCAAACTAGAACAGGTAAAGCTGTCAGCAGTGTGGATATTGGCAATATCGTTAACCATTCTCGTTTATAATAATTACTAATATGGCTTCTTCTAAACAAGATCTTGTCTGTGTTCTTTTAATGTGTGAACTTCATTATTTGAAGTGCAACTGCCGTCCAGTAATCGCAAAAAGCTCTGTGCGTTGTCACTTTTTAATAAAAAGTACCAGCTTTAAAATTATTCCGAATTCATAACGAAATTCAAACAATACAGTTTTGGCGCTCCTTAATGCGGCAGGCGCGGTCACCTTAGCGCCTCAGTTCAAGGGCAAGTGAACCCATTTAATCTTTCTCTTTACTAATTTAGTACACAGTGAACATGAACTAACATCAAAAGGTAGGCTATTTTATAAGAGAGCATACAGTACAACTTACTGAAATGTCTCATGTAGGAGGAGCCCAAGTGATGCTTATGCTCCATGATACTGGTACAGATTCTGTGTAATAAACAATTCTTTGTGACTGTAGATTTCAAGCTGGAAAAGACATTTAGTTCCCACTTTAAGTGAACCTTAGTTTCCAGGTCATCTACAAGATGGATTAAAATGCTGATAAAGTCAAGAAAAGATGAGACATAAACACATGGCAGTATGATTGAAATGTTGAAATGTAAATACTACTCACTACTAACACTCGGAGAGCACGCTATGTACGTCAAAGGAAGGCCTGCCTGACAAATCTAAGGCCTGTCCCTCTGACCTCTACTCCAACGCTCTCTATTCCAGTTGGTCTCTGGAACTGCCAGTCCGCTGTTAACAAAGCAGACTTCATTTCTTCCATTGCTACTCATTCTGGTCTCAGCCTCATGGCACTGACTGAGACCTGGATCAAACCTGAGGACACTGCCACTCCCGCAGCCCTCTCCACTCATTTCACTTGTTCCCACACCCCTCGTACGACTGGGAGGGGTGGAGGAACTGGTCTCCTTATATCGAAAGATTGGAAATTTGATCTTCAACCACCACCTACAGGTCACGGTTCATTTGAATCACATGCTGTTACTGTAACCCACCCTGTTAAAATCCACTTTGTGGTCATTTATCGTCCCCCAGGTCAATTGGGAAACTTCTTGGAGGAGTTGGACGTGCTACTATCAAATTATCCTGAAGATGGTACCCCTTTGGTACTGCTTGGTGACTTCAACATCCACCTAGATAAACCCCAGGCTGCTGACTTCAACACTCTGCTCGCCTCATTTGATCTTAAGCGAGTCTCTACTACAGCGACTCACAAATCGGGCAACCAACTGGACCTCATCTACACGCGCTGTTGCTCAGTGGACAACACTTTAGTTACTCCACTGCACACCTCAGACCACTTCCTCATTACTGCTAATCTAGCACTTACTCCTGAAGCGGCACACGCTCCAACGCGGGTCACCTTTCGACGGAACCTACGCTCACTCTCTCCATCTCGCCTATCCTCTGTGGTTGCATCCTCACTTCCTTCACTCTCGCAGTTTTCAGCTCTGGACACGAACAGTGCTACGGACACTTTTTGTTCCACTCTGACCTCTTGCTTGGACAACTTTTGCCCACTGTCGTCTAGACCAGCACGCACCACCCCATCTGCCCCCTGGCTGTCCGATGTACTCCATGAACATCGCTCTAAACTCAGGGCTGCAGAGAGGAAATGGCTTAAATCAAGAAACTCTACCGACCTCAGTGTGTATCAATCTCTCCTCTCTTCCTTCTCTGCAAACGTCTTCACTGCTAAAACATCATATTACCACGACAAGATTAACAACTGTTGTGACGCTCGGACACTCTTCAAAACCTTCTCTTCTCTTCTTAATCCGCCTCCACCTCCTCCTCAATCGACTCTTACAGCTGATGACTTTGCAGTTTTCTTCACAAATAAGACAAGAACCATCAGTGACCAATTCTCCACACCGCAGACTGAGGATAACTTCACAACGACTAATGCTCACTCTTTCTCCTCCTTCACTCCACTCTCAGAGACGGACGTTTCCAAACTTATCCTCTCTCTTCTCTTCTTAATCCGCCTCCACCTCCTCCTCAATCGACTCTTACAGCTGATGACTTTGCAGTTTTTCTTCACAAATAAGACAAGAACCATCAGTGACCAATTCTCCACACCGCAGACTGAGGATAACTTCACAACGACTAATGCTCACTCTTTCTCCTCCTCCTCTCCACTCTCAGAGACGGACGTTTCCAAACTTATCCTCTCCAGTCATCCTACTACTTGCCCACTGATTCCGATCCCCACTCACCTCCTTCAAGCGATTTCTTCTTCAGTCATACCTTCACTTACTCACATTATCAACTCCTCTCTTCACTCTGGAACATTTCCCTCAGCATTTAAGCAGGCTCGGGTAAGCCCACTGCTGAAGAAACCATCTCTAAATCCAGCACTTCTAGAAAACTACAGACCGGTATCCCTTCTTCCATTCATTGCAAAGACACTCGAACGAGCTGTGTTCAACCAGCTCTCTATGTTTCTTGTACAGAACAACCTCCTGGACCGCAACCAATCTGTCTTCAAAAGTGGCCACTCAACTGAGACTGCCCCGCTTCTCGGTTACTGAAGCCCTGCGACTGGCAAGAGCAGCTTCAAAATCCTCAGTGCTCATTTTGCTGGACCTGTCTGCTTCTTTTGACACTGTTAATCACCAGATTCTCCTATCCACCCTCAGAAAGATGGGCATCTCTGGAACTGCACTCCAGTGGCTTAACTCCTACCTGTCTGATAGATCCTTCATGGTGTCTTGGAGGGGTGAAGTTTCTAAGTCACAACAACTTGCTACTGGGGTTCCTCAAGGCTCAGTACTTGGACCGCTTCTCTTCTCCATCTACATGACGTCATTAGGATCTGTCATTCAGAAGCATGGCTTTTCCTATCACTGCTACGCTGATGACACTCAACTCTACTTCTCATTCCAACCAGATGACCCGACGGTAGTTGCTCGCATTTCAGCCTGTCTGAGTGACATTTCTAGCTGGATGAATGACCATCACCTTCAGCTCAACCTTACTAAGACTGAACTGCTGGTGGTTCCAGCTAACCCATCGTTTCATCACAACTTCTCTATACAGCTGGGTTCGTCAACCATAACTCCTTCCAGGACAGCCAGAAACCTAGGAGTTGTGATGGATCATCAGTTAAGCTTCACAGACCATATTGCTACAACGACCCGGTCCTGTAGATTTGCCTTATTCAACATTAGGAAGATTAGACCCTTCCTGTCAGAGCAATCCACCCAACTTCTTGTCCAAGCTCTGGTTCTCTCCAGACTGGACTATTGCAATGCTCTCCTGGCGGGCCTTCCTGCATGTACTATCAAGCCTCTACAACTGATCCAGAATGCAGCAGCGAGGGTTGTCTTCAATGAGCCGAAAACAGCCCATGTTACTCCTCTCCTCATCAGGTTACACTGGCTACCAGTAGCCGCTCGCATCAAATTCAAGGTACTGATGCTTGCCTACAAAACGACCACTGGCATGGCGCCAACTTACCTAAACTCACTAGTTCAATCTTATGCACCCTCCAGAAGTTTCCGCTCTGCAAGTGAACGACGCCTTGTGTTGCCATCCCAAAGAGGTTCAAAATCACTCTCACGGACTTTTTCCTGGACTGCTCCCAGCTGGTGGAATGACCCGATCTCAATTCGAACAGCTGAGTCTTTACTCATTTTCAAAAAACATCTAAAGACTCATCTTTTTCGCCTGCACTTAACTAACTAATACTAGTACTTACCTTCTTTTTCTTTTCTATCATATTCCCAAAAAAAAAAAAAAAAACCTGGCTACGTGTTCTGTACTAGACTAACTGAGACTTATCATAGCACTTGTATACCGTTGTTGTTTTCCCCTCGTTTGATCTGATTGTTTCTACTGTTCTCATTTGTAAGTCGCTTTGGATAAAAGCGTCTGCTAAATGATTAAATGTAAATGTAAATGTAAATAAATAAATAATAATAATCCTAAAATAAATAAAACACGTTTATTCTGTGGCACCTAAAAAAAAATATTTGGCTCCTAAGTTTTTTTCTTATAGGAGCCAATGGCTCCTTACTCGATTTTTTTTGTTTGGAGCCCTGAGTCTTCAGTGTCACATGATCTTTCAGAAATCATTCTAATATGATGATTTGATGCTCAAGAAACATTTGATTATTATCAGCATTTGATAATTTCCCCCCCCCAGGATTCCTTGATGAATATAAAGTTCAAAGGAACTGCATTTATTTTTAAATATAATATTTTTCAACATGATAAATGTCTTTACTGTCACTTATGATCAATTTAATTCGTCCTTGATGAATAAAAAAAAAATATTGATTTCTATATTTTTCCTTCAAAAAAATAAATTAAAATTCTTACTGAACCCAATTTTTTACCAGCATCATCACAGGATTAGGATCAAAAACAACGGCAACAGGTCTCCTTAAAACACTGCCTGTGAAGGTACAAACAGTGTAGGAACACACAAGTCCATCTCTTTGATCAAGATGGCATCTCCCACTTTCAGCATGTGAGCTGACTTCAAGTCCATCAGCAGTTCCAGAAACTAGTTAACAGCTTCTGCAGATATCTCCATCTCATGTCCTCTCTGCTCACTCTTTGGTGGTAAGGACACAAGTCTTTTTTCCCATCTGAAAGTGCGAGTTTGAGTGGCTGGAGCACTGATGCATCACATCAGCATGGCCTCCACCTCCTGTAAGCATGGGAGGCTGACACTGGATTTGACATACAATGGCCCTTTATATCTATCCATGTCACTTCTAAGGGAGGGGACCATAGTGTGGTGGGCTGATCTATTTCCGAATTTGGTAACACTTTACATGCTGAAACTGACATGACACCTTAATAATCATGACACGACACATGTCATGAATATGAAGGTTTTATGCATGTTTGACAACTGTCAATAGCCGGAATTGTACTATAGAGCCACTCACAGAGCCAATAGCCTCCGATCTCCAGCTGCGTAGCCAAAATAAAGATGCGTTTGGATTGTCGAGGCCAGTAGCGCAGCTGCGCTTCAGTAATCCCGCCCTTAATACTCCTACCTGTATCTAATGTCACACAGTACCGCCTGTTTTACCGTGAGGACGGAGGAAGTCAGTTCAATCTGACTAGAGACGGGGATAGATCGGCATCATTACGACGAGGCAATATCAGATCAATAATTAACCCTCTGGAGTCTAAGGGTATTTTTGGGGCCTGGAGAAGTTTTGTCATGCCCTGACATTTGTGCTTTTTTTTCAGTTTCTTATAAATATCTAAATGGCTAAAGTCTAATCTCACTGAAATCAGCAAAAACTAGGCTATAATAATATGTGAGCAGCATGTATGTACATGATTGTGTCTTTGAGAAAAAAAAATGTTATGCGTGGTTAGTGAAAAACTAAAAATGTAAAATCACTTGAATAAGGCAATAAAACACATATAGAAAATTGGTTCCCAGGAATTTGGAGAACTGGAGCTTGTAGCCTAGATTTTTTTTTTTCTAAATGATGTGAAAATCATCTTGTTTACTCACTTACAGAAAACAATATATTGATTTAAATTTTCTAAGACACTTTTTGTTGGTAAAAGTCATATGCGAGTAGGCGTCAACTATCATGAATTCACACCTGAGAAGACAAAGGCCTGCATAATGAGCTCCATAATGAGCCATTCAGTCAGCTGTGTCCCTGAGAGGGATGAGTTACAAGAAAGAATGTGAGGACAAAATAAATGTATATAATTTTATGTTTGTAGTTTATTTAGAATATATTTAATTATCCCACAACATAATTTAATATTCACTTGTGAGTGCAGTTAAACAGTTTATTAGGAACAATCAAAGCTGACTTTCAAACTGAATTTTTTGCATCATTACTCCAGTCACACAATCCTTCAGAAATCCTTTTAACAATCTTATTTTCTACTAAAAAAACATTTATTGTTATCATTATCATTATTATTATTATTATAATTATTATTATTAATGTTGAAAAGAGCTGAGAATATTTTTTTTTTTTAGGTTTTTTTAAGGGGGATAAATTGAAAGAACAGCAATGATTGTTACATTTGTTACAGTTACATTTATTGTTACATTATATTATGTACATCAAGCTTTTGAATGGTATAGTAGTGTATATTGTTATTGAAACTTCATAATATTTCACTTGATTATACATTTAGTCAGGAATTATAGTTTGGAAAAAAGTCTTTGGAAAAAGTCTAACTAGTAAAATGTTTACACGTTATGTGAAAACTAGTACAAGTATATAAATAAATAAAAAGAGACTTACTCATGTTTATGATCTCTGCTGAATAAAGTGCTTCATTCTTTTTTCTGAGGAAATCTCAAATCCTCAACCACATCACATCTTTTTGGGGTGAATTATGTCTTATTTCTCTCATCGCGAAGCAAACAGTAAAATAAAAAAAACTTGAAGAACAGTCTCGCTGTTGTCTTCTGTTGTGTGGGCGTATTCAAAAGCCGCGCGCTTCAGTGAAACATTTGAATCTCAAAAGCGCGCTCTGCGCGCGGGGGCGTGGTCGCATTAGAAGATAATGAAGGAAGACGTGAAAAACGGACATCGGGTTGTTTTCATATGGATTACTTTATCACAGAATATTTGTTTTCAGCAGCACTCGTTTAGTTTAAAAGTAGACATGTCAGGCTTTCTATAGATATCTCTCTCATGTCTCTTCGTTGAGTATTCACTGAGTTACAGTTCATTTTAATGACGCATTTGTATCTGAAGATCAGCGCAGACAAAGGCTGCAGACAGCACTCCTTGTTTGTTATCTTTATTTTATAAGTGCACAAAGTTTTGTTGTTATTATGTCTGTATACAAAAAAAAGTAGACCCTTTACAGATTCGATTGATGTATTGCTCTTCTCTGTACGATCAAAACTGAAAGAGTAATTTAAGTTCTTTTCGGGGTTATCAGGAGAAAATACCCCAAAACGCGTATACGCGTTAATCGACTCCAGAGGGTTAAGCAATAGTAAACTTTACGGAGTGATTTACAAATAAAGCATTCATCTACCTAATGTGCTATTAAACTATACACAGAGTATTTTAAAATACAGGTATGCACGTGTGTCTGTAAACATGTAACGTGGGGTTTTGTAATTATAGTTCTATGGCAATGTAAACAAAACAACAAAATAAAAAACCAAACAAACACAAAAACATAAAATTGTTAGTTCAGCATCACATGAAACCGAAAGTAACTGTCAAATAATGTCAATCAATAAATACTTTAGTCTATAAAGAACTGCCTGATTGCTAAATAGGACTGAAAATCATTGCATCTCAAATCAAAATGTTTTAGAAATCATTAGAAAATTGGCTCGTTAAGAAACCACTTTGAATCTGCGTAAGTCTTTAAAAAGCTATGTAACAGTGGTTAGTTTAATAATGATTATATTTATCAATTTGTTGTATCTTAGCATTTCTGTATGTGTCATTATGTGATCCTTAAGCAATAATTTTCAATATAGTAAACTGACAAACAGCCTTATTCATTATAGCGGGATACTTTATTTACATGTGAAGTTTATATCCGTGCACAAATGGGTGTATTTTAAGACCCCAAACTCCCGTCTGATTTCAGAATCCACGGCTTTATTTCTGTAATAGACACAAAACAATAAAGGAGCACATTTGTGATGTTTTGTATAACTGGTCTGTAAATACACATACAGTATACACATAAGGTTTGCTACATTCATATGACAGTTACATTAATCTCCAAAACACCAGAAAGCATGGCTACAACTAAAACAGTTTTACTATAATAAAACCATGGTTACTTCATTTAAGAGCTGGCTAAAATATTTAACAGAGATGATATAACACAAAAAAAACCTAAAACACTCATGTAAGGCACTTAATGCAGTCGTTATTTGTATTGTATTTCAAGTGTTTTTTGTATGTAAACGTTATGTAGCAAATAAATTAACTCACCGACTGTAGTTAGCATCGTGAGTCGAGCGATTGCTCCTCCAATACAAGGACGATTGTCCAATAACAGACATCTGCTATATCATTTCTCAGCACTGTTGCGATTTGAAGACTTTGTTCTGTGCCCGTAACTTTGTAAACTTCTCTCTAACCGATGCCAGTGTATGCCGGATCCTTAACATGGTGAGTTCTGCGTTATAACACATCTTTGTTTCTACAGATGCTGATAATTTTCTTCAGTCTGAAGTAAGATGGAAGGCATCTTCTGTTGATCAGTAAAGTACTGGTGATCCCAAAAGTTTTGAAGCCCGACGATGCAAACATGGCTATTGAGTGTCATGCGCTCAATTGAATTTTTTTTTTTTTTTTTTTTTTTTTATGCAATGACATAGATGTCTTTATGACACCTAGACAAAAACCAATACATCATAACCTGTCAGTGTCTTTTCATTCAACTTGACATTACCATGACAACATAAATTGTAATAAACATGATATAGCAGATTAATTATCATTGGCTTCATGACAGCCAGTGTCAAAACCAGCCACCTCACAGTTTCATGTAATGCTTACCCCATAAAGCTAAGTGGTTTCTTAATATGATTAATCTGTCATGTTCACTTCGTGTAAAGTGTTGCCTAGAATTTATTATTTGGTGGAATGTCTCTTTGTTAGTTACCTGGTTTGCTCCGCTGCAGTGCTCTCTCTGTTCTCAACATCGTTTTCCAGAAACTGGATGAGCTGGTCGACTTTCCACTCACCACTGGAGTCTTGTCAGCTCCATGTCTTTTGGTATAAGCTGTAGTAGCACTGGACATAGCATGCATCCATATGTCTCACCGTGAACTACAAGTCCAGGCTGCAAATTTGGATCTCACCTTACGAAGAATATTCATGATTTAAAGGGTCTATTAGTTGTTTGACCCCATAAAGGAGCATCTTCTGCTTCACAGTATTTGTGAAACTTACCTACAACAGATAAATGCTTCTGGTGACAATTGTTTTTTTTGTTTTTAGCATGTGAAAACGCAGATGGAAAGGGCAAAGAACCCAGCAGAAAACTAATGGAGGACAAAGAGCCCATCAGAAAAAAGACAACGAATAAACAGTCTGGTAAATGCTCCTACACATACACATGTCACTAAACACCAAGTTACTTGGGGTGCTTTCACAACTGCCTCGTTTAGTTCGGTTGAATCGTACCAGAGTTCGTTTCCCCCTTTGGTGCGGTTTGTTTGGGGCAGGTGGCACCAAAGGCGGACCAAACAAGCGTACCGAGACCTGCTTGAAGAGGTGGTCTTGGTACGCTTTCAAACGAACTCTGGAGCGGTTCTTTTGTGGTGAGAACGTGATCCGATCTCGAATAGACCCAACTGCAAAAAGTAATTTTTCATTTCACATATAGGAAGAATATCAATTGAAAGTGATCTTACCTATGCCCTATATGCCCTTCGAAGATCATAGCTTTTAATTGTGCAGGGAGTTGCACAATTGTCTCATTGTGTGGCCGCTAAAAATAAATTTGGAGAATAGAGCAATCAAAAAACATCCTTTTATTTACATCTGGAGTGAAAGTTTTAAGCGGTGTCCTCTTCCTGACGTGCCCTTCAAGGGCGCAAAAAACATAGTTTGAAATTCGTCCATACTCTTTCTCGCCAGGCTTGGGTGTGCTAGGTTTTTAATAGCCTGACGTTATCCTACTCAATTCTAGTCAGAATTTGAGTCCGATACCGTTCCATTGGGCTGATTATGGGGCGTGTCTCAACTGAACCAGGAAAAAAAAAATGCCTCTGATTGGTTGAAGGTCTATCCAACTGAGTGCAGAGCCATGGAGTTCAGATTCAAAAGGTTGAACACGCGTGCTCTTTGGTGACGTGGTTGATTACGTTACTTTTGTTCAGCTGTCCATCATCGTATAAAGCCCACCCTGACAAATTGATTGGTCTGAACTGTGTCTCTTCGGGCATAGTTGCGCCTCAACGGAGCTAACACCAGACCAAACTTCCTGTCCTCAAATGTTGTGGGCGGGGCTAAGTTTGGCTGGCATCCAAGCTAGGTTTTTAATATTAGGGGCATTTTTTTTTATTAAGGGCTGATTTAAATATTTTTAAAAAATATGATTGGATTTTATACTAACCTTAACCCTCTGGAGTCTAAGGGTATTTTTGGGGGCCTGGAGAAGTTTTGTCATGCCCTGACATTTGTGCTTTTTTTTCAGTTTCTTATAAATATCTAAATGGCTAAAGTCTAATCTCACTGTAATCAGCACAAACTGGGCTATAATAATATGTGAGCAGCATGTATGTACATGATTGTGTTTTTTGAAAAAAAAAAAAACTTTATGCGTGGTTAGTGAAAAACTAAAAAATGTTAAATCACTTGAAAAAGGCAATAAAACACACACAGAAAATTGGTTCCCAGATATTTTGAGAACTGGAGCTTGTAGCCTAGAATGTTTTTTTTTTTTTCTAAATGATGTGAAAATCATCTTGTTTACTCACTTACAGAAAACAATATATTGATTTAAATTTTCTAAGACACTTTTTGTTGGTAAAAGTCATATGCGAGTAGGCGTCAACTATCATGAATTCACACACTGAGAAGACAAAGGCCTGCATAAATGAGCTGCATAATGAGCCATTCAGTCAGCTGTGTCACTGAGAGGTATGAGTTACAAGAAAGAATGTGAGGACAAAATAAATCTATATAATTTTATGTTTGTATTTTATTTAGAATATATTTAATTATCCAACAACATAATTTAATATTCACTTGTGAGTGCAAACTTAAACAGTTTATTAGGAACAATCAAAGCTGACTTTCAAAACTGAATTTTTTGCATCATTACTCCAGTCACACAATCCTTCAGAAATCCTTTTAACAATCTTATTTTCTACAAAAAAAACATTTATTGTTATTATCATTATCATTATTATTATTATTATTATTATTATTATTATTATTATTATTATTATTATTATTAATGTTGAAAAGAGCTGAGAATATTTTTTTTTTTGGTTTTAGTTTTAGGGGGATAAATTGAAAGAACAGCAATGATTGTTACGATTGTTACAGTTACATTTATTGGTACATTTATATTATTTACATCAAGCTTTTGAATGGTATAGTAGTGTATATTGTTATTGAAAACTTCATAATATTTTTCACTTGATTATACATTTAGTCAGGAATTATAGTTTGGAAAAAGTCTTTGGAAAAAGTCTAACTAGTAAAATGTTTACACGTTATGTGAAAACTAGTACAAGTATATAAATCAATAAAAAGAGACTTACTCATGTTTATGAACTCTGCTGAATAAAGTGCTTCATTCTTTTTTCTGAGGAAAACCCAAATCCTCAACCACATCACATATTTTGGGGTGAATTATGTCTTATTCCTCTCATCGTGAAGCAAACAGTAAAATAATAAAAACTTGAACAGTCTCGCTGCGTTGTCTTCTGTTGTGTGGGCGTATTCAAAAGCCGCGCGCTTCAGTGAAACATTTGAATCTCAAAAGCGCGCTCGGCGCGGGGGCGTGGTCGCATTAGAAGATAATGAAGGGAGACGTGAAAAACGCAACATCGCGTTGTTTTCATATGGATTACTTTATCACAGAATATTTGTTTTCAGCAGCACTTGTTTAGTTTAAAAGTAGACATGTCAGGCTTTCTATAGATATCTCTCTCATGTCTCTTCGTTAAGTATTCACTGAGTTACAGTTCATTTTAATGATGCATTTGTATCTGAAGATCAGCGCAGACAAAGGGCTGCAGACAGCACTCCTTGTTTTGTTATCTTTATTTTATAAGTGCACAAAGTTTTGTTGTTATTATGTCTGTATACAAAAAAAAGTAGACCCTTTACAGATTCGATTGATGTATTGCACTTATCTGTACGATCAAAACTGAAAGTGTAATTTAAGTTCTTTTCGGGGTTATCAGGAGAAAATACCCCAAAACGCGTATACGCGTTAATCGACTCCAGAGGGTTAATACAGTGTTCCACTTTAAAATCTGTGTGCATGACTGCATTTTCCATTAATGCAACATCCACAATAGTGCTTAATTTGTAAAACAAAAGGTTCTGGAACGCAAAAGGCCTATTAGAGCAGAGGGGTGACGTGATGAGGCAAGTGCAGGTCCCGGAATGCACAAAAAAACGGTGCTGAAAACCCGCATGCTATGTGCTCAAATACGCCCTGTACTACACTAATCTTTGGCCGTGTTTACATTTATGTGTCTGCCTTTTAAAACGCATTTTGCCACGTTTGTGCCTTTCATTTAGATTACTCCGTTAGATTACTCCATTAGATTAAATAGTTTGTCTTCAATGTGTGTTAAGAACTGCAGATAAACAAGGGATGCATTTTTTTTTTTAGAGTGGATAGGAAGGCGTCTTGTATTGGTCCTGCACCACAGTATGACTAGATGTGGATGTCATCTATCAGTTAATGTACTTACCTTTTGACCTTCACTCTGCTCCGTTTCTTGGTCATGGAAAATTCTTAATGAACTTGAAAAGGCGCTAAAACGCAGATGCAGATGAAAAAGATGGGGCAGAGCCGAAGCCTGCCACTTGGCTGGATGGGGGGCTTGAAAGACTGGGCAGAGTCAAACCTCAAGCCTGGCTGGTTGGGGGCCTTGAGACCATCGCAGGGCGGGCTAAGCCCTTGACGCCAGGCCTGAGCAAAGCACGCAAGCACTTAACACTGATTGGCTGCCACTCAAAAGAATGTAAACTTCTTTCGGTGGTGAATGTAATGGAAAAATTGGCACACCGCTTACACACTCACAGCCTGGAAGAGCAAACCTCGGAACACGACTCGCTGTTTCGTGTTGAACTTCACGAACACTGCTGGGAAATTCCAATTTGAATTTGATTCGATCCTCGATTATCTCCCCATTAATTGACTAATAGCAATTTATACATGCTAATTTACATATCTGAATAAAATAAAAATAATAACGATGATGATAATAATAATAATAATAATAAAATGGCAGTTTTTGATTGGATGCTTTAGTCGCCAACAAAATTCCCACAGTTCCATTTGTGTTATGCCATAGTTTGGACGGGTTTATTATTATTCTGTTTTGTGGAAAAATGAATAAAAAATAAATCATATTTTGCAAGGACGTATTTTATTTTTGTTGTCCCAGCCCTAGTTGTTTAAATCAATAATTAATCAATATTGAATTTACTTTTTTTTGAATTTACAATTTTCACCAACTGTGACTGTAAAGCTGCTTTGACACAATTTGCATTGTAAAAGGCGCTATATAAATAAATGTGACTTGACTTGACTAAGACAAGGTAAAAATGGTTTTTCATTCGGTCACCAAAAACTGTAATAACATGCCCATTTGGGCTGGTTTGGGCAACACATGGGCTCGAACATGAACATTGAGGAACGTTAAGTGATGAGTCAAGATTCTGCTTATGGCAGTTGGATAGTAGTCAAAGTGTGGAGATGATGTGAAGAACACTATGCTGATGCTGCACCTGTAGAGAAAACATCTTTTGGTGGAGTCAGTGTGAAGGTTTATCTAGTTTAAAAGTTGAGTTTGTTTTCATTGATTTCTTTGTCTTTTTCTAGTTCCTCTGGAAAGTGCTAGGAGAGCAAAAAAAGCATCAATGGTCTCCCATGGAGGTTGCCGCGGTCATGAGACATTTTGACGAACACATCAAAAAAGGAAAACTGGCCACTATGATTGAATGCCAGCAATGCAAGGAGGCAGAAGATCCTGCTCTGGCTGGTCGCTCTATTCTAAACATAAGAGACTTCGTAAGAAATCGTGGTGTGACTTTGAAAAGAAAAAATAATCCTAGCTATAATATGGAAATGTAATGAATTGTCCACCAGTGATGTCATCTCCACACAGTCCATTTAGTTCTAATTTGGTTTAGTTTTGCCTGTTAAGTTATGTTTCCGGTGTTCCTTTTTTTGTCCTTTTCCAGCCACTAATCAGTTACCATGGAACATTCATTTACTAAAAAAACAGTTATTAGTCGTGAAGTTCATCATTATACCGTGCATTTAAGCTCCTCTTTAGTTCTCATTTTCTGTCCGGTTTTTGTTATACCTGCAGTTTTGTTGCTGCCTGCCTGTGGATTTACCGGAGTTGTTTTATTTAAATATCCACATTGATTTTGAAGCGTTTTCATCTTCATTAAAACATTTCACAAAGGGAACTGAAGACTGTCTGTCCTCTCTCCTGATTGTACTCATCTACATCCTTTATAAACTAATTCCTTTATACACTTGTGAGTACAGCCATGTGAGGTGTGTTGGCCCAAGGGTCAAGTATCTCTACAGCGCTATAATTCAGATTGCTCCTCTGTCTCATTGCTTTCAATCACTTTGCCATGCCATGTGATGTGACATTTTCTGTTCCCGCAGAGTCTTAAAGTGTCTAAAATTCAGAAAATGAAGTTTAAGTTTTTAAAAAAATTAAAATAAAAAAAAAATTAAGTCCTAGGTCTTGAATTACATTTTTCCACGTCTTAAATTTCTTACCTCTGTTCATTCCTGAAAAGTGCTGTTCACAGAAAATAAAGTGGTAATTTAAAACGTGGAGGCAGAAACTGTATGATACAGTAGGTGGCCTCTAAAATGGAAAGTTCCGCACTTCGTACGTCACTGGATCACACTTCAATCCAGTTTTAATTATTTTTTTAAAGAGTATACACATGTAGGCAATCCTATTTCACGCAAATCGTGCCATAAACTATATTTCGGGTGTTTGTGATCTGACTGTACATTGTGGTTTTGCTGAAAAAACAAACCTTAAATTTAGTTTTGTATAAGCAAAAATCCTTTCTGGGTAAATTTAACCAACTAGCCCGTGGCTTACCTGAGCATTTTGCAAACATAGAGCACGCAGAAGCGAAAAATCAACACTGCTTTATTGAAAATCAACTTAAACAGTAGGGCCATCGAGTCATCATGAGCCACCAGCAAGTCATCTTTAGTGTTACAGAGTTTTCACTTAGGAGGCTTTTGTTTACCTCAATGCTGTTTACCCTGTTTACTGCCTTGACTTTAATCTGCTCTCTACTGCAAAGCACTCTTCTCATTCAGCACTCCACAAAACGGCTGCGACTGGTGGTCCGAAAGCAAGAAAGTACTGTAATAGACTATATATACTCCAAAAGGGCAATTTTCTTTTTACGAACTATTCAAACTTTTTTGATAGTACATTATTTGTTTGTTGTACATCTTTTTTTTGTTGTACATTATAAACATGCATAAACATTATGGGGTAGTTTCCTGGACAGGGATCATCTTAGCCAAGTTTAATTAGGAAATATAACTAGTTTTTAACAAACATGCCATACTAAAAACATTACTTGCATTCTGAGGCAAAACAAAGGGCACTGGTGTATTTATAGGTATGTCAATGCAAGTTGTTTTCAGTTCGGACAACTCTTACTTTTTTTTTTTTTTTTTTTTTTTTTTTTTTTTTTTTTTTTCTAGAGCTAGGTTAATTTTAATTTCTATTCACAAATAGTATGGATTCTGTTGCTCTAATACTTGTCTGTTTAAGGTTCCATTTATCCATGTTTGACCCTTTAATACACAGAGTTTACGTGTTTGTGTATGTGTATGGCCATGGTCCTGACAACTAAAGTTGGCCCTGTTAATTACTATTTGTGTCATGGGCGGAGCTAATTACCTTATTATGGTTTGTCCTCTTAATACAGCATGGTGTCCGGTTCTTGTATTTTGAGTTCTGATGTGTTTATTCACATTTTGAAGTGAGATTTTGTGTCGTATAGCTCAAATAGGATTTTTAAGATTTGTTACATCTTTCTAGCACAAGTGGAAAGGGGTGACTGTTTAGTGTTGCAAAAAACTGGTTTTGAAAAATGGTCTTCCTAATTAACAAAAACCAGTATGTGTGTTTTTTTTTTTTTACAAATGTTCAATTGTTTGAAAATGTTCAAATTTCAAACTATTTTTTCAAGCAGTATTTGCACAGACTGTAAAAATTGTTTTATTTAATGCACAGCATATGCAACAGCAGTATTTGCACTGTAAACCTTTTTTATTTATTTATATAAGGTGGGTGACTTAAACTGGTATGGCTATGCTGTGGTTCTGTAGGCACCTTTGCGTGCGTGCAGGGGGGCCTCCATGTCCATTTTGCTTGGGGCCCCCAAATTCCTTCCTTCCAACGACGCCCTGCCTATATATATAGACAAACTAGTGCATGCGCACACACACACACACCTTTGAATGTGTTTTTTGTTGAGTATCATATTTCATAGATACACCATAACATAAAACAAAATGAACAAAAACATATGTCTCAGTCATTAATAACATGTGTTGCTTGGAGTTAACTTCATTAATGAAAAAGCATTCCTCTACAAAATTGGAATGAATCTGAACCAGGAATTCAAAGTTCTGTCCTGGATATTAGTGGTCTGAAAACAAGACTTTAAAGAAAAAATACGCTCTACTGGAAATCTTGGGACAAATATGATGATGTGATTCTGCAAGAGATTTATACCGTGAGAAAGACTGGGCATAAAAATCAATGAGGCCTTTGGAGGGGAATATGCCATAGAAGAATTGAAGGATGGGAAATCAAAGAGCAATTGAACAGGGAGGGATTTTATAATGTATTGTGACCCAAATTGAGTTCAAACAGCAGAGATGTTGCCATTCTTATCAACAAACCACACCACAGCACTTTTTTACTTTTTCCATATTTTGTGTTACAGCCTTATTCCAAAATGGATTCAATTCACTATTTTTTTTCCTCAGAATTCTACCAAACACATACCCCATAATGACAATGTGAAAGAAAAGTTTGTTTGAAATCTTTGCAAAATTATTAAATTGAAAATAAATAAAATAAATAAATAAATAGAATATGATTAGCAATAGAGCTGTTCAGGGTGCATCCTGTTTCCACTGATAATCCTTGAGATGTTTCTACAAACTGATTGGAGGTCCCCCTGTGGTACACGGAGTTGATTGGGACATGATTTGGAAAGTGAAACACATCTGTCTATTAAGGGCAGCCACACAGCAGTGCACCATCCCACTTTAAGTCCAGACAAGAAGGAGACCAGCTTCTTCATCAGACTGGACTCCAGAATGGAAGAAGAGCCGATCTGAAGACCTGGGAACGATCCTGGAGCCATTTTGGCCTGAAAGATCAGATGTCCACGAGAGACGCTGAATGAAAGGCAGCAGGCCCTCTTCAGTTACATGATGGACTAGCGAAAATCAAAGGTGGGAGCGTTTTAAGTCTCTTAATGTTTGCCAGGAAAAACTGAGCAATTAATGGAGAAGGGCTTTGGTTTAGTGTGGTGACTCAAGAACCTGAAGGTCACTCTTCTTTTCTTTTTCCCTTTTTTGCTAGTTGAGGGGCGGGGGTAGTGTTGAGCTCTATCATCTATGCAGATGGGGGAGAGAAACCTACAGTAGGAAATATACATCACTGTAACACTCCACTGATGGGGCTTTATGACAGTGTGGCCAAACTCAATCCTCTCATCTCATGAAAACACGCTTAGAATTTGCAAAAAAAATAGACACCTAAAAGAACCCTCAGAGAAACAAGATTCTCTGGTCTGATGAACCTCAATTCTAAGCATCATGTTTGAAGGAAAGCAGCTCTGCTCGTCACCTTGAAGACTAGCATCCAGAGGTAAAGTGTGCCTGGTAGCCAGCCTCATGCTGACGGCTGTTTTTCAGCAGCAGGGACTGAAGGACTCATCAGAGCTTACGAAGAGAAAATGGCAGATAATTACCAAATGATTGAGGATCAAAGCTTGTCAAACAACAACTTATTTCATGTTGTCCTTATAGTGTCTTCTTGGTAGAATTTTGAGAAAAAAGTATGGAATTTAATCCATTTTAGAATAAGGTTGTAACACAAATGTGGAAAAGGTGAATTTGGAGTGACCCGCAGATCGGTCAAGAATCAAGGTTAAAAAGACACATCATAGCTAATCAATATCTGCATTGAACAAGAAATGGCTATTCCACAACATATGCATTCACACACTTGCGTTTTTTAAAACTCTGCAACAGTTCATAGGACCATGAACAGCTTAAAATAAATTAGTCGATCAATATACAGCAGGAGCTTTTTATCCTGTTACTCTTGATTGTTGTTGGGATGTGTTTTTAGTGTTGAATGTGGCCATGACAATCAAGCATCTTAAAATTTGGTGTGTCTGTGGGGGTCGACCTGCAGTATAGACATTGTAATATACTGCAAAAACATGGGACAAATAATAACATTTTGATATGGACATGAGATCTATTAATGTTTTCAACCATGACCAACATGATCATAAAATAAGGGTTGCATTGATATGTGATCGATTATTGCTGAAAAAAATATGCATGCACATTCCTTATTCTGTTGTTTTACTAGTTGTAATCCCATTTTATACCATTTTTGCATCTAATGATATTCCCTCCAGAAGGTCTTTCAGGTGAAGCTCACTTTGATGTGAAATGCACGTTTGTCTACAAAATGTGGTCAATGATCTACACACCCAAACAGATTACACATGATACTTCCAATTATAATTTTCCGTTCTGTGCTTTTCCTATCAGGACAAGAAAAGATGAGCGGCTCTGAAGATGAACTTCATCGATGGTTGGTCGGCTTAATATTTAGAAAAATTTGCAACCAAGAAATTTCCCAAGTTAAAAGAAAGAAACAAAAACCTCCAAGAATCATTAAACAACAGGATGATCAGTGATATGGCTGCAGTTAAGGCTGAGCTCAGTGCCTTAAAGTCATACATAGCAGACCAAGAAGCAGCTGAAAGAAAAGGCAAGCAGTGCACCATCCCACTCTGTCCAAAAGTCCAGAAGAAGAGACCAGCTTCTTCACCAGATTGGACTCCATAAAGGAAGAGTCGATCTGAAGACCTGGATAAGATCCTGGAGCCATTCTGGCCTGAAACAGAAGTCATGTCACATGACACTAAAAACATCCTCATATTTCTGTCAGATGAGAGAAACTTGGAGCTGAACGCGGCGACGGTGCTCAATGAAGGAGTTTGCAGGGGTGTCTGGGAGGAGGACTGAAGACATCAAAACAACCTTCAAGAACTTCCTTTAAAAAAATTATCCACCATATTAGAGATGCAGAAAGCAAACTTTTCCAAACAAAGAGAAATAGACAGGCCTAGAAAAAATGGTTGGTTGGTTAGTAAGTAGGTGGGCCTGTTCAGTTGCCTTTGACCTTTAAAAAAAAACAAAACAAAAAAAAAAACACACCACATTCACACCCACTGTAGCATTGCATTGACTACATTTACATGGACATCAGTAATCTAATATTTAGCTTATTCTGAATAAGACAATATTATGATTAAGATGTTAACATGAGTTTGTTTTAGCATATTCCTTTCATGTTCCCGTTTTATGTTATAGTATATGCAGCGATTAATAGCACACGTCATTACATAACCACACAATGCCATCCGACGTCCCCTCCAGAATTTCACATATAAACATACAGTTTGGAAGTATTCATTGTGGAGGAGCCCGGTGTCATATTTTAATTATTTACGAAAGCGTCAAGTACAGTTAATTAATTTATGCTATACGTGCAAACAGACAACAGCGTTGTTTTAGCCATTCTTTTGTTTGCCGTAAAATCGGTTGACCACTGCTGTGTGTATCAAAGTCCTACACGACGGTAAACAGTGAGATTAAGGGTGTGTACATGTCTTTACTGCACTTCAATAATGCGACTAAAATAGGAATATTCCACATGGCTTAATTGGATTAGTGTTTTACTTCAAGTATGACTTTAGTCGGATTAAGGTAATCAAAAATGATAGATGGTAGATTATTGTCTTAATCATATCAAAATGGGAATATTGTTGTCCATATAAATGTACTGACTGTTTATTAGTATAGCACAAGAGATATACAGTTATGCCCACACACTCTACATATTTATATGCAAATATTTTAATACATTTGACTGTTTTTTTTTTCACATAAAACTGGTTAATGTAGCAATCTTTGTGTTAAACTTTTTTTTCACAATTCCATATCAGTGGTGGCGAGCAACGACTTTATTTAATTTTTTTAACTGGTATGCTTAGTGCTAAGATGCTAACATCAGCTTTTTAGGACACACTCAAAGAGGGGCAACACTGTGGCAGGTGTCGAGTTAAAAGTATGCACAAGTTCCGCGGGATTTGTAAGTGAAATTAATTTTCCATCCTTCTTTTTCATTTCAGGGGTTGTTATCCATAGTTATTCGAATGCAAAGAAAAACGTATAGGCTGCTTTTCAAAGTAAAAAATCGTCAAATAACGTTTAAATGTAATTATGATGATGAGATGGGAGGATATCCCCGGTCTATGTGTTTCCACATCGACAGAAATTTATTTTATTTTTTTAAGTCCTAATGAATAGGAATTAAAAACTTCCCAGCCCCGTGACACACTACTCTAATAATAAACCATGCAAAAAAAAAAAAAAAAAAAAAAAAAATAGTTTCCTTTTTTTCTCTCTCTGGTGTTTGTAAAATTTTTCTTATAAACTTTTTTTTTGATTATTTTTTTTTTTTTTTCAAAATCTGCATGTTGTGAACTAACATTGTCTATACCAGATCCCGCATGAGCTTTCAGTGGACTTTTCAAAATTTGCTTTGCTTGAGGAAAGCCTATATACCATTACAGGGTTTTTTTTTATTTAGTCAGTTAGTTTTTCATCAAACACAATGTAATTTTCGGCCATCAAGACGTCTGCACAGAGCCAACAGTGCATTTTTTTTTTCACTCAGGCGAGCACCGGATTCCGTGGACACCATGCCAGCAACCCAATGAGAAAGCGCTTCACATCCTGACGAAGTCACACCAGTGATGCGCGGTCAATGTATAAACAACCCGCACACGAATCCGACGTTTTTCAACTAACCCGTCCTGTCACCTCTCGGACTGCAAAAAAAGAGAAAAAGAAAAATATTGTAACCCAAAACGCTTCCTGACCGCGCATTTTTTTAAAAGTAGTAAATGCTCATCCTACACCACCGAGTCTGATCTATTTCAACTGTTTATTTCTTTCCTTTGATGATGATTTAACTATACAAGGAAAGATATAAGGAAAATCCCACGTTTCGTATCTCAGCACTTAGCATCTTGTGAAGCCCGGTTCCAAATAGTGAGGCCCCCTGGTTGCCACCTCTCAGCAGTTATAGGCTCCTTATGACTTACAAACATCAGTAAATGAAATGCAATCTGGTTCGGGGGGGAACTTGAAGTCTGTCAACGAAAGACTGTGAGTCGACAGTTTTCCAAAAGGACACCATAAGACCTGAAAACCAAGGAGGGCAATACACACACGTCATTGCAAAAGGACGGCGACGGGTAAGAAAAAGCTGTGGTAGAAAAGAAGTGTACAAGCAATAGGGAGATAACACGCACATGGAGAAGCATCATTTCTCCAGTCTTCGGTGTCACATGATCTTCCCAAATCAATCTAATATGCGGATTTATAATCAATGTTGGAAACAGTTGTGCTGCATTATAGTTTTTTGGTACTTGTGATATTTTTTTCGGGATTCTATGATAAAATAAAAAGTTAAAAAGGACAGGTTTTATTCAAAATAGAAATTTTGTGTTACAATATACACTACTAAATGTTTGTGGTCAGTATTTTTATTTAAAAAAAATTTATTCAGCAAGAATGTGTTAAATGGATAAAAAGTAATAGTAAAGACATTTTTAGAAAAGATTTCTATTTTGAATAAATGCTGTTCTTTTCTTTTCTTTTTTCTTTTATTTCGAACAAAACACAATTTAAAACAAAATATATAACACAACAAATTGTTGCTTATCCACAAAGAAACCTCTTTCCAAGATGTTATACAATACAAAGTTCTCCGAAAAGGAGTGGGATGAAGCAACAGGTTTTTAACTTTTTTATTAATCTAAGAATCACAGAAAGCAAAAAAGTATCATGTTCCAAAAAAATAAAAAAATAAAAAAAAAATAAGTTAAAAATATTAAGCAGCACAACAGATTCAAGACTGATAATAAATCATCATATCAGAATGATTTCTGAAGGATCATATGACACTGAAGGCTGGAGTAATGATGCTGAAAATTCATCTTTGCTCCACGGGAATAAATTATATTTTAAAGTTATATTAAAACAGGAACCAATATTAGAAATTGCAATGTTTCACAATATTACTGTTTTTTTTTCCTTCTTTATTTTTGATAAAATAAATACATCCTTGATGAGCATAAGAGACTCCATTAAAAAATAAGGTCAATTATTTATTAGGTTAATAATATAGGCCTAACATAATATAATATCAAAACAAACTGAAGCATTTAAACTGACAGAATAGAATAGAATAGAATAGAATAGAAAAGAAACTGAAGCATTTAAACTGAGATCTGTAAGTTAAATATAAAAAAAAAAAAACGTGAACGTCAATTCTTCTATAGCTATCTAAACATCCCTATGATGTACAGTTTGCACACTAGACCTGTGTGACTGTAAATGTCCCTGAGTTTTGTTACCGTTCTGTGACATGCATCATCCGCTGTTTCCAACACTTAATCAAGTCAGTCTTCTTTAATACATGATGACGTTTTATTTCACATGTCATTGCGTTGGCTCTCGATTTGAGCTATTTCGTCTGCAGCCATTAAAATATTCGGTTTCTAGAGCGACTCATTTAGCCCCACATGTTTCCCTTTCTATGAAAACTGTAAAAACCGCATTCACCGGTTCTAACTCTATCATGATATCAACTCTATAACGGTTTTTACCCGAGCATTGCAATTCATTCACTTTCATAAATAGCTTTCCCAACTCATTTATGCGTGTACGCGGCATATTATTTCTTCTGCACGGCTGCGGTGGAAGAAGTGCGCGGCCGCACGCGCAGCTTAGAGGGAACATTGGCTACCAGTACTGGGTTAAAGGACCATGGTATCCCTGTTCTTAATTGGCCAGCAAACTCGCCTGACCTTAACCCCATAGAAAATCTATTGTGAAGAGGAAGATGTGATATGCCAGACCCAAGAATGCAGAAGAGCTGAAGGCCACTATCAGAGCAACCTGGGCTCTCATAACACCTGAGCAGTGCCACAGACTGATCGACTCCATGCCACGCCGCATTGCTGCAGTAATTCAGGCAAAAGGAGCCCCAACTAAGTATTGAGTGCTGTACATGCTCATACTTTTCATGTTCATACTTTTCAGTTGGCCAAGATTTATAAAAATCCTTTCTTTGTATTGGTCTTAAGCAATATTCAAATTTTTCTGAGATTTTGAATTTGGGATTTCCTTAGTTGTCAGTTATAATCATCAAAATTAAAAGAAATAAACATTTGAAATAAATCAGACCACCCACCACACACCAGCTTGTTGGTGGAGAGACTGCATCCGAAAACTGAAAAATGCTGCCTTCGGAGGATGCATTCCAAGGTTGGAAGGCATCAAGGCACATCCGAATTCAGTGTTAGCTTCAGTTCCTGTCTCCTGAGATGCCTTCATCTGGCCGATTTTTGAAGGATGCATAGATGTATTCTTCACTGCCTTTGATCACCTGCCTAAGTTTTTGGATGCAGCCAGAGTGATGAAGCCAATCAGCAGATATGGGGATGGTTAGGAGGCCATGATGGTCTGAGGGCTATGGGTGAATTTAGTCAGGATGATGGGGTCACACCCACACTTTTTTTCCAAAAAAAATACATCCATTTATAATTAACAAACACAGACAGTAACTCATTCGAAGGACGGTAAATTAGATTGCCATTCCAGTTGCCAGTTTTGTGGAAATTGCCAAAAAATGTTTGAAATCAGATGCAAATTGTTGCTTGTACATGTGTGACAATCGCGTAGTGTGTGTTAAATACACAATCTGAGACACAGCACAAAGTCATCACCAACTTGGATATTTTAATAGAAATCTACTTTATTACTCTAAAAAAACAAACAAACTGTATAATCAGACTTTTGTGATTTAATATAGGCAGGGAAATGTATTTAGTATTTGCATTTATGCAGTAAATGTTTCTTTTACTCTTATATTTTTCTGGCAGCTGGAGTCACTTATTTGATCATTTATTTCAAAAAGCAAGATCTGAATGCACTCATTTACCTAAAAACGAAAAGACCCATATTTGTATATGAAAATATATGAACAACTTTCTTTTTACTTAAACATAACTAACTACTTCTGTAGAAAATAAAGTAAGCAAAAAAAAGTCGAAAATATCTTGTCAACCATTATTAAAATGTCTAAAACCTTACTGAAGCAACAGTTTCATTAAAAAAGCAATGACAATACTTAAGGTGGAAACTGGGGAAAACCAGAGGGCTTAAATACACAGTTTAATTGCTGATCTAAACAAGGAGCAGGTGGACATAATCAATAAGTATGACAACAAATGAAAGATTGCTTAGAAACCATGACAACCAAGGAAACAATGAGATACAAACAGACGGTACGTCACGTCAGAATTTCCATCCTTGCATGTACTTTTTTCACAAATAAAAAGTAGATACTTTTGAGTGTGTTGCTAAAGAGTACACACGTTTTGGGACACACTACCACGTCATAAAATTGAGACTGGTGACATTATTGTGTTCATCTTACATCTGCTGTCAGTTATCCAGATAGACAACATTTTTACATAACTTTTTTTTTTGCCATTGCTCAAATTTTCCACATTTAATTTCCATTACTCGCAATTGCATTTCTCTTTACTGTGCCCTACATTCCTCATTATTTGTTCTATAAATGCTTATCAGCTTAATGGTGAGGCAAGAAAGAGTGTGTCGCTGTAGATCTGGCGTTCACAAGCATAATGTATGTAGAGCGGTGCTGATGTTTTGCACAATACTGTATGTATATGATACATGACAAACTTACAGACAGCTGCATAACGCTTATCCATTTTATAATGTTACATTCAACATGCTTATAATGAATTTATGTTTTATATTGAATATCTTCTAAATAATTAGTAACAATATTTAAGGAATTATTATTGTTTGATGTTAATATCAGTGAAAGTACTGAAAAAACTAAGTTTCAGTGTTGGCTTTAAGCTTAAATATTTAACTATTTTAATTGAATCTTGTACGACAGGAAAGAAAGAGAGGACACTTGCATGATACAATATTCTTATTGATCGTTTTGTAGAGTGGAAACCCCACATCACACTCTCAAATTAATGACAGTCCTCATCCTGAGGCTGTATTTTGATGGGAATTCAGACCTCCGTCTCAGCTGGACATCCATAATGCACCTGATTAATACAGTCCCTCATGAGGTACAACAGCGATGATCAAAAGAAATAGAGGTGCTAGTGTTCATCCACTGGCTGCATCCTGTAGAGGGGTTGCTTCAGCCTTTGGCTGCGTTTACACTTAGCATTAACATGTTACTTGTATCTGGATGTTGTCCACATAGACACTGAAAAGACAAGTGTAAACAAACTTCCTGGTTGTCCTGGTCCAGAGGTAGTGGAGGACGCATTGTGATCGAATCTCAGTCTAATGTAAACGCAATCCAGCCATCAAGTCTGCATTTGCAGGTCAACATCATGCAAAAACCCCGCCCCCTCAACTCTGCAGACTTATTTAAATATTGCACGTGGTTATCGGTTCCAATCAGGTTATCCAGAAAGAGAAGTCTTTTGATGATGCCATGTATAAACTCCACGTGTCCTGATTGACTGATGATCTGATCTGCCTGATCGAATCACAGTGATCGCATGTTAATGCCAAGTGTGAACGCAGCCTTTGATATCCTTCAGTTCACAGGCTTGTGCACAAGATTATTAAAGCTGTCCTTGTTTGGCTTCATCAAGATGAAGAGAGAGGTTTGCCAGGCTTGTAGGCTCAGATATAAGGTGCTTTTGTATACCTTCAAGACCCTACATATACTGACGCCAAAATACATTTTTGAGCTTGTGACCTCTGTGTCCTTATACCAAAGGAGATAATGCTTTTTTCAGTGGCTGCCCCAAAGGTGTGGATTGGTCTATTCAGATTGTCTACTTGTGCAAATATGTTTAAAAGTCACACTTTGGTTTATCTGAACAGCCAGAGTCATACTGTATATGTACATGTCATTTTCCGTTTATGATGGAAATGATTGTGTTTGCTGGTTCTTTACAGGAAACAGAAATGATTAGTTCACCTCTCGAGTCTCTCAGGGTTGGCATCTTTCGTTCATCACATGACAGCCCCCATAGATGCTTTTGCAGTCTGTACCGGAGAGGAGAAATGAAATTTCCAGACTCAACGGAACATGAACTTTTAATCTAACGCAAGTTGATGTGAGAAAGCATTGGCTGGTAAACAAACGTGATTGTTTCAGCAGTCTAAACTAGTGATCACACGACGCTGCATATTGTGTGAGATCTGATGAATCAGATCAGAATTCATCTGCATTAAATATGTTAGTCACTATTCTGTGTCAGTTTTCACTGTGTGTAATGCCAAAAATTCAGAATAGTCATGCTGTCAATGTGTTACTGTCTAAAATTAATTAAATTAAATTCAATTCAAGTTTATTTGTATAGCGCTTTTTACGATACAAATCATTGCAAAGCAACTTTAAAGAAAATTAAGTTTCTACAATATTTAGTAGTAGCTTATCAGTGGTGACTGTCAGTTTATGTGCATACGGCAGAAAATGTTCAGAAAAATCAATAAAAGACGTAAACAAACAGACGATTAACACTATTAACAGCAATTATGCAATCAAACTTATAGCAAAATGTGTTAGTTCTGTATGTTGTCTCTTGGTTAGCATCATCTGAGGTCCTCCGAGGGGGTTGGCATCATCTCTTCTCAGGTGTTCTGGATCCAGACTGGAGCTTGTGTAAATCCTAGTTACCACAGGATGTAAATCCAGCAGAAACAGAGAAACAAATAGAGACATAATTAGCGTAGCTGCTATTCCAGCCAAGTAAATTAATTAGTTTAACCCAAGCTAAAGAATAATAATGCACATTTGATCAGATATAACTAATAAAAAAATAAAAAATAAAAAAAATTAACTACCTTTTTAATCTTTTTGTATTCTATCTATTTTCTTTTCATTTATTATACAATTATAAAAAAAGACCTCTAACACTAGCTTGCTCTATTCTTTTTCTATTCTATCTGTTTCTTTTTATTTATTTTACTTAAAAAGCCCTTGCTACGTGTACTGTGTTTAGCTAACTGAGACTTGTTCTAGCACTTGTATATCATTGCTCTTTTGTTGTTTTTGATTGCTTCCATTGTCCTCATTTGTAAGTCGCTTTGGATAAAACCGTCTGCTAAATGACTAAATGTAAATGTAATGTAAAAATATAACTGCAGTCCAAAATTATGATATGCATTATTTGAATGCTTGGCCAAAGAGGTGTGTTTTTAATCTAGATTTAAACAGAGGAAGTGTGTCTGAACCACGAACATTATCAGGAAGGCTATTCCAGAGTTTGGGAGCCAAATGCGAAAAAGCTCTACCTCCTTTAGTGGACTTTGCTATCCTAGGAACTACCAAATGTCCAGCGTTTTGTGACCTTAGGGAGCGTGATGGGTTGTAGCGTGGTAGAAGACTAGTTAGGTACGCAGGAGCTAAGCCATTAAGGGCCTTATAAGTAAGTAATAATATTTTTGTAACTGATACGGAAGCTCAATAGGTAGCCAGTGCAGAGACTGTGGTATTGGGGTAATATGATCATATTTTCTTGACCTGGTAAGGACTCTAGTCGCTGCATTTTGGACTACCTGTAGCTTGTTTATTAAGGATGCAGGACAACCACCTAGCAGTGCATTACAATAGTCCAGTCTAGAGGTCATGAATGCATGAACTAGCTTTTCTGCATCAGAAACAGATAACATGTTTCGTAGCTTGGCAATGTTTCTAAGATGGAAGAATGCTGTTTTTGTAACATGGGAAATATGATTTTCAAAAGACAAGTTACTGTCTAATATAACACCCCAGATTTTTTACAGTAGAGGAAGTAACAGTACATCCGTCTAATTGCAAATTGTAATCTATGAGATTCTGTGTAATGTGTTTTCTTTATTGGTCATCAATATCTCTGTCTTATCCGAATTAAATAGGAGAAAATTATTGGTCATCCAATCTTTTACATTTTCAACACTCTGTTAGCTTAGATAATTTAGAGGTTTCATCTGGTCTTGTTGAGATATATATAGTTGAGTATCATCAGCATAACAGTGGAAACTAATCCCATATTTTCTAATAATATTACCAAGGGGCAACATGTATACATGAAAATAGGAGAGGGCCTAGGACAGATCCTTGTGGCACTCCATATTTTACTGGTGATAAATGAGATGACTCCCCATTTAGATAAACAAAGTGGTGGCGATCGGACAGGTAGGATCTAAACCATCTTAAAGCCTGCCCTTGGATACCTGTATAGTTATGTAATCCATCTATGAGTATGTTGTGATCTATGGTGTCGAACGCAGCACTAAGATCAAGTAAAACTAGCAATGAGATGCAGCCTTGGTCTGATGCAAGAAGCAAGTCATTTATAATTTTAACAAGTGCAGTTTCTGTGCTATAATGGGGCCTGAAACCCCATCATAGCACAATGACATAAAATGTTTAACATCATTACATTTCTTTAAGGCATTCAGCCATTTTAAACACTGGAACCATAATTAATTTTCATAAAGGTGTTAATAAGTCAAATTAATATAAAAATGTAAATTCAACCAGTATGAAATATGATCAGTGATGGAAAAATACTGTTAATGAGAAAACAAGTGCTTGACTGTGTCAGGTTTTTGGGGAAATACATAAATTATTACAGAATACACAACTGGAAGGAAAATATTTATTTACAGCAACATTTCAGTAGATTGAATATGATAATTCATGCTAATGCAGAGAATACGATCAATTGTTTAAAAAAAAAACTTGCAATCCCTAAAACGTAGTAATAATCTTTGTTCTCATTAGAAACTATTAACAAACTACTGACCGTAAACTCCCAGGCTGTGCTATGTAGAATGTGGAAATACTTGTACAAGTAAAGTAGTGCATAAACGCCTCCTCAGCAGCTCGTGCTGTACGTGCTTTACGTCTTTAACAGGGAGAGAAGTGCAGAGAGATATCAAGGAATTTCCTGGTACTCACTGATTGCTTAAAGTATAATTGATAAAAACAGCTTTTCTGTTGATATAACACTTCTTCTGTTGTCCAGCAGTTGGCGAATCCGGATATGGGATCCGTCAATTCGAACGTTCTCCCCACCTCCTCCATCTCCCTGTGGACCTGAACGCCAGTTGCATCGGCAGTCAGGCAGGCGAAGCCTTCTCCCCCGGCTCCACCTGACCTCCATCTGCTGTGGACCTGGGAATGGCTGAATTGCCGTTCTGCGGAGGACTGCCAACATGTCCTCGATCACATTGTGCACAACCCTGTTGGCATTGCAAATGCATCTGGTACGATGCATGAGTAGTTGCTAACGACAAATCTGCTCACTGAATTAAGGATGACGGATGCCAGAAGGCTAGTCTCGTCCTCATCCTGGCACTTCTCTGTCCCCCGAAACACTTTAAACTCACCGCCTCCTTCTCTGCCTCCAGATACAGCTTGGCAGCAACAAGTACTTCTCTCCTCACCATATTTTATTGTTTAGAAATATAACTCGTTGTATGCTCACCCTGAAGAGTTTCCTGCCGCAAGCACAGAGAGAGAGACGCTGGTTAGAACAAACGTTTATTGTAAACATTTTAAGTAATAAACACATAAAAAAGGCAAATTTGAATTTATTATTTATTTTTCATTGGCATGGTACAATAAATCTTTACTGAGTTTCTTATTTATTTATTGAGATGTTATTTTTTGACAAGGCATTTGAAATATTTTACATATATGCATTTATTTTATTGTTGTATTTAGTCTTTTTATAATGTATATGATAATGCAGATAATGGTATGACTGTCGCTTTATGGATGTTGTGATGTTGAATCTGGAGAGGTCAGGTGACCAACAGGAAGATCGCACACATCTCAGTTGACCTATTGATAAGCCCCTCCCCTCAAACGCAGATGAGCCAATGGCAGTCGAGTATCAGTTGCACAAGGAGTGGAACTCAGACATCTGAAGGTTTCAGTGCCATAGAGAAACACTGGAAGATCTGATGCTTACATTGTTTTTATGGGATTTATGCTACAAAAACGGACAGAAGATGTGCGTGCAGTACTTGTAACACTGATTACAGTTATCCGTATTGAGATTTATTTTCCAAAATCCAACCAAAACAAGCAAAATGTCCCTAAGTATTCAACCCTAATCACAATGAAGATGAAAACGTTCATTTTCTGGTTGTCATACTCTTATGTAGTTACACTTTTCATCTGCTCAAGCAGAACGTAAATGTCGTCTTGTGCTTAAGCAAGGTCTCTCTGGATAAAATAGCTAACGTTAGCATTAAAGTTAGTGAGTTCATGCTAACGTACAAACCTGATAGCGAACTGTCCTGACGTCATGGACCGTGCAGTGAAAGTCAAAAACACATAAACGAAGGTCTATAAGAGAGTGTCTCTCCATATTAATCTGGTTTAATGTAAATTACTTTAATCTTACTCTGCGGTACATGAACGGTGTTGATGTACTGTAGTGTGGTTGCTATATTTTTCTTCATTTTCTATTTTCCACATGTTCCATCTGCACAGGTGTTGTCCTTCAGTATTTGCTCTGTGTGTGAGGCTGAATCTTCTGTCGGGGGAGACGTCTGTGACTGGTTACAGCTCATCTGAGGAGATACTGTTGAAGGTCGAGATCCTCGGACAGCCTTTATCAGGAGAAGAGACTGTCTGTCTGTCTTTCTCACTGCAGAGCTTCTACTTCTCACTCTCGGTCTCACATTTAACAACAGATTTAGCATGTTTACATGACAGTGGTATTTCAATATCTGCTTCTTTATCAGCAGAGCTCTGTTGTTTTAGATCAGTAACAGTTATGGGTTCTCAGATGAGGAACCGTGAACAAAGAGTCATCAAAGCTCTCGGACGCAGACGCAGCGAGTCTTTTGAGGTGAGCTGAGCATATTTAAGCTACTGTAAAATACACTTTACACAGTATGTTTATGCAACAGTTTCTGCCTTTCTTTTATTGAGTACAGCACCGTCTTAACACATTTGGTGGAAGATTGAGACTGAGTTTATTAAAGAGGACAGAGAGAAGATGAGAGATCCAGAGCCCTGCAGAATCAAACACACTCAAGAACTAACAGGTTGGTGTTTATTCTTGATTTCTCATTCATTATTGATGCTGAAGAACATTCATGTTACAACCCTCTACGGACACCTTGGCAATTGAATCGCCATTGGCTAGTAAATCTTCTAGTTTACTCGCCAGACTGATATATATACATACATACATACTGTATATGTTTTTAAAATGGTACAGCGTTTTAAATACCTGAAAGTATACTCTTAACATCAGTCAGTCAAGCATTATAATATGATATCTGGATATTCAAATATTATTTAATAATAGCGCTTTAGTAATTATAATTAACTTGGTAACCATGTATGAATGCATAGACATTTTAACTGAATTTAGGACTGACTGGTGGTGGTGCTTTGTTTTTTCTTTTAGTGTTTTTGTATAAAAAAAAAAAAACGAACAATAATACTGATAAGATGAGACTAATAATCCGAATTCTACTAATAAGAACAGTAAAAAATGCACTAAGGATGAACGAGCTGCAGGATTCATGAATATTAATCAAACTGATTCCCTTAAATCAAAACAGATACTATAAAATCAAAACACCAACCATAATATATTACCAACAGAAAGTTGAGATTGCCGACGGAGAGAGAAACTGAGAGAAAGCGACGTGGGTCATGCACCTTCACACTAGAGTTTAAGGTACACCAAATACACAAACTCAGGTGCGCTGCGAGTCCATTGAGATGAACTGAAACACATCACAGATCACCGACGGAGAGAGAAACTGAAGCACTGTCAGAGAGTGTTCCCGAGTGAAAATATATCTGTGCTAAACTTATACTTAGCCTCAAACTCACACACTGGCGAGTAAAATCTGAGAATGTATTAGCCATTGGCTAATATTAGACCTCATTAATCTCCCAGAGTAAAGATTTAGACGCATATGCGAGCGATTTACTCGCAGTGTAGAGGGTTGTGTTATAATTATTCAACAAGTTTGTCAGATTTTTAGATGAACAGCTAAACGATGAAATTACAAGAAACATTATTATTGATTGTAAACATCAGGTCAAACTAAAAAAAAAAAAAAAAAAATCAGTCACAGTACTGGTCTTTTGTCTTTTATTCCATTCTAAAACAGAGTAAGCTGTGTCTGCCAAGAAACAAAAAGATCCACACCTCTGCCTCTAGACTGAATAGTTGTCTGAACAGGTCGGCCTTGACACAAAACAGTTTTTCTTGACACTTTAGAGATTAGCTGTGTGCCAGAGATTGACTCAGGAATGCTCAGATAAAAATGCAGTCAGAGGCCCGCTGCCTGCAGTCTGCCATGAACAGAGAGAATATACGGAGCAGGGGCCCTCGAGATCCTCTTTCCAGCAGAGTCTGGCTCCAGCCTGGACTAAACACAACTACCAGCAACTCTGTAGTATTCACAAAGACCTCGGTTAGCTTGTTCAGGTGTGACTGATTAGGTTTGGAGCAAAACAACTGCAGGAAAGTGGATCTCCAGAGTTGAGAACCCCTGGGATAAAAAAAGAAAAAATCAGAGATGCACAGTATGAAAGAATACTGAATATTGAAAAAATAATGACTTGATAAAACAAAAAAAAATCCACTAAAACAATAAAAATCCATCACAAAGAATATGAGCTGGATGCTGTTGTAGAAAAATTAGTATTTTACTGAAATAAATATATCTGAAACAAATGTTTCAGGTACCATCTTTTCATAAAATAAAAATTAATTAAATGTATCAATATTTCACTGTAGTGCCATTTTGACAGGCAGGGTTTCTTGGAGAATATGAGCTGGATGCTGTTGTAGAAAAATTAATATTTACTTGTGTGGGTTTTTATATATTTTTCCTTTTGATTTAACTTTCCTTCTCTACAGTGTGTTTCTCTCTCAATATGTATGTCACCTGGAATGCAACGAAGACATCACACAGTAAAAACAAAGAGCCTTTTTCAATACCCAACCCCGAGGACTTTAGTGCGGTGTAATTTACTCAGGAAAACAGAAAACACACAGTAAAACAAATGATCAGAAAGAGCCTTTGAGGTCTTTAGTGCAGGAAAGACAGAGCGGTTGTAGACCTCACAGATGTGAAGATAATAAAAGCCCAGGGGTTAGAAGGACCATTGTTTTTTCTGAAAACAGCTAGGTTTTAATTAACCCTTTAAGCATAAACATACATAAAACAGACACACTTTGGTCTAATTGTTGGGCACATTTATTTTTCAAAAGTATCCTCCAAAAAAAAAACATTTATTTTTCAAAAGTATCCTGCTAACAACAACAACAAAAGGTTATTAATGATTCATTAAAAATTCCATAAAGAGATTGATGTACCTCATTCGTGGAAAGTTTCAGTGACATATTCATTTTATTAAAATGGTCGTTGAATTTAGTAGCAGTAGACCAGGGCTTACTTTTATGTCTTTTCTCTTTATATTTCTCTCTGAACCATTTTGAAAATTAAATCAATTGTTTTTTCTTTCATTTCAGAGCTGATGGAAGAGAGCGAGGAGAGTGAAGAACTGAGTGAAGTGGAGGAGAAACATCATGCCAAACCTAGAGATAAACCTCTGAGTCGCTCAAAGACTAAAAATACATTTTTAAAGAAAAGAAGAGCCAAGAAATCTATCAACCAAACAAAATCTTGAAATACACAATAGAATCAAAAAAAAACAAAAGCTTCACAAGAGAGATACTCAAACCAACAAAACAATGAAAAGTGTGCGAAGAGTTTCACACAAAAAATACATCTTAGACAGCACATGATGATCCACACCGGAGAGAAACCGTTCATGTGTGATCAGTGTGAAATGAGATTCTCAAACCAACAAAGACTTAAGATTCACACGGGAGTTCATACTGGAGTGAAGCCGTTCATCTGTGATCAGTGTGCCAACACCTTAGAGAAGCCATTCGTGTGTGATCAGTGTGAGAAGAGATTCTCAGCTAAAACTAGTCTTCGACTTCACATGTGGATCCACACTGGAACAATCAAAGGAAGTCTTTCGAGCTTCACATGAGGATCCACACCGGAGAGAGGCCGTTCATGTGTGAACTGTGTGAAAAGACATTCTCAATTAAAAAGAAGCACCTGACGGTTTGCATACAAGGAGAAGCCGCATTCAGGATCCACACTGCTGCAGAGAAAAAACTTGACAAGTGTACACACTGTGACGTGTTTTGAGTGTGAGATTAATTCATTCATTCAGAGACATCTGTGTTCACAAACACACGTCAGGACATCTGAAAACACACGAGAAGATCCACAGCGGAGAGAAACCGTACACATGTGATCAGTGCGGAACGAGTTTCGCTATTAAACCCTACCTGGCGCAACACATGAGGATCCATGCAGCGAAGAAACCACTCAGTGGAGAAACCAGTTAGTTTCCTAACAGTCATGATGAGCAACAGAACATCAGGTGATTGGTATCTGTTCACTCCTGTTCACACCAACACAACTGATCAGAAACAAAAATTCAGTCTGATTTTCAGATGTCTGCTCAGAACAATGCAAAAACAGCAGCAAACCTTAAGGACCACATGAACATCACCCTGTAGAAACTGCATGCATGTGATCAATGCGGTAAAATATTTTGAGGGCTTCGGACCTGAAGAATGACCAGATTGTTCATACAAATTAGTTTTTTTTTTTTTCAATTTTTATAAAGTGCCTTTTGTATTCAAAATATATCAACTCTTTCCACGCCATTGATGAGTTATCTCATCATTTGGAAGACAACGCTTCGCCGCCAAAGTTTTTACCAATTTTTGTGTTTTCACTGTTATACACTCGGGGGCGCTATTACACATCTTCTGAACAAGTACAAAACCTCCCGAACAAAAACACACGTGAACAGGATGGAGAAACAGTGATCTCTTATGTAAACAGATGCATGTGGAAAATAATGCGATCATCAGCAATAGACAGCATATTAATGAAAACTGCACAATGTTGATCCAGGAAGTGGTATATGTCTGTGCAAGCTTTGGAGGTGTTGATGGAAACAGTTTACTGGATTTATGCTTTGATAATCGTACTGAATATTATCCAGATAAAAATTTGATGGCTATTAAAAAAAAAAATCCTCAAAACTATACATTTTTATGAAACCTACTATGTTCAAGCTAGAATGCTTTAAGCTAGAATATATTTTGTTTAAAAAGTAAAGGCTCTGATCTTTCTTTTGGTGTATTGCATATCCAAATATTCATTCAGCAAAATATGCTGGAGGCCATCAAATTTTATTGAAAATCATCAAAATTACTGGCGCTAACTTTTTTAAAATGGCCAAAAATTCTCTTTTTTTTTTTTTTTTTTTTTTTTTTACTTAACAAAGTGAGTATGAGTTACTGATTATTGCAGGGCACTAGATAGTAATAGCAATAGTAGTAGTAGCCCAATTCATAGTAATAACACATTGCTCCAAATTTAAACACCTTCTCAAAACAGTTCTGAAACTCTTTGTGTTTGCTGACAGACACCAGTGTTTCTCATACTGGAGAGAAGCTGTTTACAATGTCAGAAATGTTATTCTTGTGTATCATGTTGCTTCGTGATATGAATTATACTGTGCTTTCTTTCAAGTTTTATATTATGTTCATATAAAATTTATAAATGAATTCTGTTATTACTCCCAAATATGACAGGCTCCTAATTGTTGGTGATTTTAACATTCATGTCTGTTATAATTCTACAGTTTTAGCTAAAGACTTAGCAAATCTCACTGATGCTTGTGATCGTTGCAGAAATCCTAATTTCATAAAGTAAGAAAATAATTGTGAAGACTGAGAATGAAAAATTAAAAACCAAACAGAGTTTTGTCTTTGCTTTGGGGCCTAGGAGAAAGATGTTGATGATTCTGGGATGGCAGTTCAATGGTTTCTGCTTTAAAATGACTATTTGCACTGACCGACAGGCACCTCACGGTGACCTAGGGGGGCATCTAGGCCTTAAATATAGAGGGAACTAACCTTTAGAAGAATGATATAGTAGTGTGTTTTTGACTTTCTTTCTATCTATGGAAAAGTACAGCTGTTGAGAGTTTGTAACCTTGACTGGGGAAAAGAGATATAAAGCGGAGGAGTGCCCTCCCTTCTTGTCTCTCATTCTGCAGTAACTTGTGTTTCTGCATGACTGTCTGACCTTCTTTGCAAAGAATAAAAGCTTTCTTATTAATTATAAAACTGAGAGTGAGCCTGTCTCTTATGCTGATGAGAGTTGATTTAATTTTGCCCCAACAGTAGAAAGTATATATTTCAAGATAAGGCAATCCCAAGGGCTTTCGTGTCTTTGGTATGTTTTTCTCTGAAACTGTTGAAAGAAAATGACGCTTCCTGGACTAGAGCTAATGGGAGCCTTGATAGGAGCCAGGTTAGCCCAAAATCTGTCAAAGGCTCTGAAGATCAGAGAAAACATCTTAATATGTGGACAGACTCAATGATAGTCTCAGTGATAATTCGGCACAGAAATGTAAGCCCTTTGTGGCAAATCAAGTGATCAGTGGTTCAACCGTAAATTTATGAAGCTACAAGAATATTTTTGTGTGCAAAGAAAACAAAGATAATGACTTTATTCAATAATTCATCTCTTCCGCATCACCGTATAGCACCATTTTGGAGAGTATCACATATGTAAACAAGGTATGCAACATATGTACTCCCTAGGAGATAAAAAGACAGACAACAGTTCATAATCTGGAGTGCACACTTGTTCACTTCGGAACTGAGTAGACCATCTGTTATCCACGCAGATGCACAGACCTCCTCCAATAGCTTTATGAGATGCAGCTTCATTTCTGTCCACTCTTATCATTGTATATCCACTTACGTCATTATCCTGGATTTCATCTTTACTTTATACTAAACTTTATACTATTTTTTATACTTCAAATGACTCCAGAAAGAGAATCAAGCCCAATGACACAGCATCTGACTTAAACGAAGCACTTTCTGCATTCCAAATGTCCTGAAGAATATGTTGTGTTTTGAACGTGTAAATGGATGTCCCCAGCCAACATTTCCCTGTGGGCCCCATGTGGGTTTTTGGTGGGCTGTCACTTAGGGACCATGGGGGCCCATACAATTTTGTCCATCGGCTCCACTTGGGCCCCAAGTGGGGCCCATTTAGGTGTTCATTAGAGGGGCCACATGGATACCAAATGGGTTTTAATAACTGGGGCCAAGGTGGGCCACTTACAGAACACTTATGGGGCCCAAATGGGTGATTATACTGGACCCACAATTGGCCCTATATGGGATTTTTTGTTGGCCCACAGTGGGTGAGAACTGGGACCAATTTATATTCCTTTAATGATTCTTGTAGATTAATTTAATGTGCTTCTATGCAAAATAAAATTTCAAATTTTGTAAACTTTAAGTTACAGTGTTGTACCTGACCTAATATATTTTAAGTTTACAAGACAAAATATTTCTACTGTGAAGAAAATGACTTTCAACTCAGAAAATGCAAATCATCTTTTTATTGATTATACGAAGACATTTTTAAAATCAAACAGGATAAAAGGGGAAAAAATCAGTGGATGGGCATCACTCCTGGGTTTGGGCAGACCCCTCAGCTTCATACCTAAAGAACAGTAGTAAAAAACAGACAAAGAAAAGCAATTATATTAAAATACTTTCAAAATATTAACTGAAACACTCTCTTAAAAAGCATGCATGATTATGATGCCATGCCAGTACGTTACTTTTAGACATTTCTGTCCAAATACAAAACTATTTGCTACTAAAGGGAATATGAACAAGTTAAATTCAATTCTTTGTAAACACTGTAAACATTCATGATCCATTCTGGTAATAGATAAAGTAATCACTGTACCACTTGATGTGAATTACATAAATAATTTTTAATAGGATAGCCATTCAAAACCAAGCGTCAACCATGACAATAGTAAAGGAATCACCAACAGAAGAATTTTGGGCAGGGATTAATGTAAACACAGATTGACCTACTGTCAAAGTCAAACTTCGTCAGGTGCTGCGCAAATTGCGCAATCCAACAGACCACTGGCCTACTGTCAAAGTCAAACTTCGTCAGGTGCTGCGCAAATTGCGCAATCCAACAGACCACTGGGCTTGATGGGATATCTAGTTGTTGGGGGGCACCTTCTCTAGAGCAATTAAATACTCTTGTTATGCCATACTTAAAAAACATCAAAATTACAATTATTGTATAATTATTGAGGATGATGATTACGTGCCCTACGCACAGCGCTGTAAATTAACAGTGCCCTACGCACAGCGCATGTAAAATAATTTCGAAGCTGGGTTGCTTTGCTGTCGCTGTAAATTAATTATGTATTATTATTTCGAAGCTGGGTTGCTTTGCTGTTTATTGATATTTTTAAAACTATAACGCTACATCTATCCACATGTATTTAGATGTTATCATTGTATTCATTCATTTCTTTATTTTAATAATATTTTTACCGGTGAAATTTTACAGTAAGCCAGAACACGGGCCGAGCGGGGCTCAAGCCTATTAGCCACAATGCAATATGGACATTCATATCACAGAATCTGACAGTGATCAGCGGGTCATCAACCACAGTATAGCCTATCACATTTTTAAGCAGCCTTTACAATATATTTAGAGTCTTTAGATTCTAAAGTTTTTAAAAAATTGAAAAGCCCAAAGATCTGTAGGCCTATCTCTGCTAAATGAATTTAACATACGTTTGTGATGCCCTTTATTTTAAGTTTCTTTTTTTTTGGTTCTTTTTATTTAAACTATATTGGTACTAAATGTGAAAATGTGTAAAAGTAATGTGTCAAGGACTTGATATTAAATTCTGTAATTTTAAAAATTCAATAAAAAAAAGAACCATTGTGCATCTTACAGCAAAAAATAAGTACTTTTAATCTGTGTTTTTGTCACCAGCAATACAGTAGGCTACGTTGCTAAGTTTTGTTACAGTATAAGTTAAGCCCCGAAATATATTTATTTTTTTTACAATATCCGGATGATGGCGCTCTTGCCAATTACTTCCTCCATGGAGTCGTTGATTAAGGTAGGCTAAGATTATTGGCCACCTCATGAACAAGTAGCCTATATAATTCGATGATATAAACATGCAAAAGTGAATTAGTCAAGTATGTTGGGGTATTGTCATGACTGCCTTATGCCTTATTTGAACTTTTTGTGACATTATTTTGGTGTTTCCATTACAATGGATGCCTCTCTCCATCTAAGGGTCTGTTCTTCTTTTTCTGTCTGCCCCTCTCTCCGTTTCTGTGATGACCACTACACGTGTCACCTGTAGTGACTCTCAGGATGGCAGTTACATGGAGGGGAGACGGATGGCTCTTGAAATGAGCTTAGAACATGTTCTGACTGAAGCCAGGCTAGCTGTTTTATTGCCACATACAAAAAACAACTATGCATTGTATCTTAATGGTTGAAGTAATATTAAGGCTATAATAATCACTCTGTAGCTTATCAGAAAACAGTATTATATAAGGCTTTTATATAAGCCTAGGTACAGCAGACTCATTCAGTCTGTGATTGCATCTAGCTGCTCTCAACTGTCAAATATTTTCATGAAAGGGGTGTAAAGTTGGTTTTTACTTTTGAACTCCTTGGTCCAGCCAAACTGAATGCATTGATCAAGGATTATTTCTTGAAAAAATTTTTCCCCCTGAAAATATATAGGGTATAAACTGCATGATAATAGGCTTTTTTTTCATATCCACTGCATCTTTTGTTAAAAAAAAATTAACAGCCTAATCATGATTTTTACTTCAGCCCCCAGAAAGAATCCAAGGAGCAGAGGCAAGTTGCCCCTCGGCTAATCACAAAAAGGGTGTGTTTAGGGCTTGGCAAGCCAAGGGAGAGGGGTGGAGGGCGGCCAAAAGCCTCAGCTACCGGTAGTAATAATAATAATAGTAATTAGTTACACATCATTGTCAAGAAATCAAGTTGTGTTGCTGGTAGACTTAAGTAACATGTACTTGTATCCAGATAATGAGCTCATTATAATGAGGTTGAACCATGTGAAATATGTTTATGCAGTATTTGATTCGATAACTGTATTGTATTGCATCCACAGGTTAATTGTACTATTATTTCCATTTATTATTTCCAAGTTCTTTCCAAGTTTATTTTTTAAATGTAATTTCCCCCATTTGAAATGTGTAGAAATAAAGATTCAACCAAAAAAGTATGCATTGGTGGTCTAACTTTGGTTTTATTCCTCTGTGTGCTGTTGTAGTTACACACAACCAGATCGGAAACGGGCGGTTTTCAGGTGTGGCTGAGTCCTATTATTGAACCACTTTTTTGTAATAGTTTCAATTTTGTCCCAATGGAATTCCGTCTCAATTTTCACATTGATACAATTTACCCTGATCCATGTTTCAAAGTATGCTGAATTTGGCCCTAGAACGTGGGAAAGTTGATTTAGAAAAGTTTTAAAGTTTAAGTTACTGAAAGCACTGGCAAAATATTTACCCATTTTTGTGAAATCATGAGTCTGCATAGAAACGGTCCTTTGTCAATTAAATTAATATTTGTCTTTGCAGAAAAACACATGGAGAGCCTCTCTGCTATGATGTCTGACTCCCCTGAAATCCAGAGGGCATCATCATCATGGACTTTCAGGCAGCAGCAAGCCTCACAAAGATGGAAGGAGGCAAGGCCATTCCACCTTAAAAGCCTCATCCAAACTCAGGATGTTGGCCAACCATCTTGTAGCCATTGCAGCAAGCCTGCGGTTGTTAGGTGAGATCTCATTACTGTTTTTTCATACTTTGTAGGTTTTTAGAGTGCATCACTAATTGATGTCTTCATGTTTCGGATAAACTGCATGTTTATGATGGAATCAGGGCTGTTTCAAAGAGTTGATTCAATGAAATTGGTTTATTGATTTCGTTCCTAGATGCAGAGAGTGTCTACCAGATCAGTGGTTCTGTGTAACCTGCGATACCAAGAATCACAGGAGAGGGCCACTCCATGATAGGGAGTCAGTCCTTGAGGGCTTTTTTAAAGCTAGTAGCCCAAATGTCTTAAAGTGTGCCAGCTGATTGTTTCTAAAAGCTCAGGTATCCATGGGTTTGTTGTCTTGTAACCCAAGGGTGCACCAGCTATTGTTTGCATGCCAAACATGCCAGCAGCAGTGGGCTCCAGAGTTCATGGACCTCGTAAACAGTGGATACTGGCCAGCTTCCACCAGCTCTTCTGCTTTGTATTCCATCAATCTTTTCAGCAGTGTAAGAGAAACACTGTCCAGACAAGCCTTTGCAAAGCTGCTGGAGCATCATACAAAGTGTGGGGTGGGCGGGTAAGTGTTCAGCATATTATAGAACGGTTTACCATGTAGACATCTCCAAAGTAACATTTAATATAATGCATCTTTCAGTCAGGACCAGTGTGCGGGGACACGCTGCAGCGTAGCTTCCTGGAGTTTTTGAGGAAGATAACTTGTCCTGCGGTGCACCTTTCACCTGCCCCGCTTGCACCCCAGACATGCTGGCAATCTCTGTGGAGGGCAACAGGAAGCTATACCGGTTTCTCCAAAACGGAGGGTGATATTTTTTTCTTCCAGTATAGATTGATCTGGATTTTTTTATATTCAATATTCAGCATGGATAAATGTTGTTTCGTTTCTTCCTCAGCTCTGACTCTTCGTTTTTTTGAAGGGGCATTTATCGCAGAAGACACATCTGTGTCTGGATTTGTTGATGTCTTGCATAAAGCTGTGAAACAGGCAGGTTTCAAATTATTTGTTAAAGGTCCCCTAGAATTTGAAATTGAATTTATCTTGGCATAGTTAAATAACAAGAGTTCAGTATATGGACATGACATACAGTGAGTCTCAAACACCATTGTTTTCTCCTTCTTATTTAAACCTCGTTTTTGAAAAACACCCCTGAAAAACAGGCGAATCTCCACATAACATCGACTGTGACGCAACAGTCGGGATCATTATGTGTACGCCTCCAAAAATTCTCATATGCCAGCCCATGTTCAAGGCCAGGCAGAACTTTGCAGCCAAATCATCGGAAGTTCTGCAGGTGAAGAAACAGAGGATCATAGGGAAAATGGCAGATTATGGAAACCATTGTTATGTTCCAGGCTGTGCAGGAGATGTGAGGACTTTTCATACCCTTCCCACAGAAAAGAAATCTCAACAGGCGTGGTTGATGTTTATCTATAATCGGATACCGCAACAGTTTAATTAGAAGTTGTTAGTTTGCTCTTCCCATTTGACCACGGACTGTTTTTCTAACCTGGGACAATATCAAGCAGGCTTCTCTCAGCGTCTCATACTGAAGAAGGGGGCAATTCCAACTATATCCCCGCAAGCGGTAAGTAGTGATTTTATTAACAATAATTTACACTGTTATCTAGATCCAGCGCAAGATCCTAGTACAGTAACAAATAGCAAACTCCAAGTAACTAGCATACATAACTAAATAGTGTGACAAAGTGTTTACGCTGAGGTTAATATTTCTTGCCTGTGTTGTCATATAAATCTACAAAATACTACTGTAGATACATATGTAAATTAACCACTATTATGACGTCTGGCACACGGCGAAAGGTAATGCTTGCATCTTTGAAAGAAAATACATTTCAAATATTCATGGTATTATTAGCTATCCATATTTCTGAATGTTTGGTGTAGAAGATGTGCATAAGAGCATCACCAACCACCTGTACTGGTCTGCCAGCAGCTCTGATTCAGGACCTGAGAAGGTAGCCACTGGATCTCTATCATTCACACACATTCTGACCCAGCGTTCCCTCGGTGTCAACATGAACAAAGGGTGTCTAAGGACCATAGCAAGTGGTTTCATCCAGGTGTGTAACCTCAATGTGTTATTTGCCAAGTAAACAGTAAAAAGCATGTTATGTTAATCCTACAATATTCATGTGTTTTATAAATAACATCACACTGATTTCCCCCAAGGTTCAACAGCACTGAATGGGCTTCATAGGGTCCTGATAAACAAGAGAGTCCTTTCAGATGTAGAGAAGCTGAGCCCACATTACCAGACATCAACTGTGGAGTCCTTTCACAAAGTCATCTTGCACTTTGCACCTAAAAATGTTGTCTTCCCCTTCATTGGAATGCTATGCAGGTATGTCTTCTCCCTCACAACTTGAACATAGGTCAGAACACAACACATAAACAGTTAGGTTTAAAAGGGGGAATACTATTGTTTTCTGTCTAGGCAAACTGGTTTTCATAATCAAAATGCAGTGTAGTGCCTTTCAGTTAGAGGTTACAGTTTACAGAATGGTATAGATTTACTGTATTAGTATAAGTATATAAGTGCTATTTTTAATATTTTCATAATTTTAATAAATAAAAAAGTTGAATTATTCACTATGACAATATGTTCAATTGTTGTGTTTGTTTGTCTTATCCTTTAGGTTGTAGCGATGCACTTCAATGAGAACGCTGTCCGGCCACAATTGACAACATCTAAAGGCAAACTTGTGTACAAGCTTCTCTTTCCAAAGGCCAAAAAGATGTGTCACGTTTCAGTCAAGGGGGGGTCTGAATCCAACATATTGCCCAGCAGCATCAGGAAACTCCCTTCTGATGCGCAGCACCACACATGAAGGGATGACGACACGTACACTTCGACCAAGGAAACCCAGCACCAGCTGACAAACCACCTGTAGGACACGTGTCTGCACTGCCTGCAGAGAGAGAAAAACATTGTGTGTGTTTTGGTATTTATTTTGTTCACAGGTCATTATGGGTCATGTATGTATGCTGCTGAGACACAATAAAAGTGTCACATCAATAAGTATCTGTCATTATTGCATGTTTCTTCTTTTCTAACATACATCATATGGTATGGCTGTGCAATGCATTAAACTCATGATGTAATATGGCTGTAACAGAGCCCAATTATATTTACACAATGTAACAAGTGTGTGAAACTGGCCTTACCTTTCCATCTCTCTGACCCTAACACATCCATGGTCAGCTCTATATACATTCACTGCATTTTGCAAAGAATATATATTGAGGCACACAGGTTCAAGGCCAGGATGGTCTGTCATGCATGATATTGTATCAGGCACTGGTCTCATTCTTCTTGGTGACCTGCAAAAGAAAAAAAATCATAATGGCACTGTTATTTACAGTAATCTTTCATACTTTGGAAGTAGCAGAAAGCACACACATAGGTTGAATACATTTCTATCCAGTGTACTTGTGAAATACCTGCAACATATATTTTCTCTCTCGAGGGCCATGCGTGCACAGTTTCCACAAGTACACCGGTAAAAAAAGATAGACCTTGATGTAAGTTTTTGTTATTATTAGGCTAAGTCCTAATCACAATAAAGCAGCAGTAAACATGACATTGACTATACTGAGTGGCTTCTATACTGTACTTTTGTTGGCTAAATAAATCGACTATAATAGGCTAACTTCAGTAGGCTAATAGTGTGAGGTATGTTCAGAGTTTATTATGTTTAACTGTATCATCGGAAAATAAGTCCCTCTGCTGCGCGTCAGGGTCCTATTCGCCTTGTCGTTACTTATTATCCGGTAATGACTGGCGGACATTACATTATCTCTTACATGTCTTTTTACTTCTAGATTACATGGAGTGGCAAAAACCAAGAAGGAGCAGGGTCAACTGCGGGATCGCTTTGTGTTGAGTATGTTACAGCAGTGGAAGCCTCCACACGGGCGCGCGCGCGTCGACGTCAGTCACAGTTGCGCTTTCACTCTCGCTTTCGAAACCATCGAGGCGTTGAGACACGCGCACAGATCGGGTAAGATTACTGTCTTACTGTAATAACCAACCTTTAATCTCAACTAATTACTAAATAAAAATAGTGAGACTGCTATTTAGAGTATTGAGGGGGCAATAGCTTAATGAAACCTATAATATATATTTTTTTATATTATTACTAATATTATAAAATAATAAAAATATTTTGTAATGTATTTGATTATTTGCAAATTAATTGTTTAACGCAAGGAAAGTGTGATGGGTTATCAATGCACCTGTAAAAGAGGGATCAAATCATAAATCATAACGTATATGATGTGTTTTCATCAGTTTGTTTAGAAGATGCGGAGCAGCAGCCGCGCCCTACTAACCAACCTTTAACTACCCGTTATAATCTAAACTATTGTCTCACTTATTACATTTCGTTTCAGTAGCTGCTTGAAATGATAAAATTGGCAAACACATATTTAATAAAAGTAAAACGACGATATTTTGCAATTCATATTTTGTAGTTAATTAAAAATGAAAATGCTGTATAAGCCATTATGAATGACACTTATGACATGATATTATGAAACGTTAGCTAGCCTATACTAAAATGAGGTATTTGGCATTATTTCACACTGTATCCAGTACTGGTGTGTTACTGCGTTTCACGAGGACTACAACACATTAAGCCATGAAGTCGAACGTCGTACTGAAGTCTCATCACATATCTCGTCAGTTTGTTCAGAAGATGCAGTGCTGCAACAAAAGTACGGGGGTAAATCAGTAGCATAACTCGAGAGCTTGAAAATCTGAATGTGAGAACTTGTCATATTAACATCCGTATTTGTAAGTTGAAATTTACCCTCACAACTCTGATGTGAAAAGCTGAATCTTTCAATTTGCACACACAGACAATGATCAAAACACCCGTGTTTTGAATTGGAAGTTGTAGATTAATAGTCACAAATGTGTAAAATAACATTCACACAAAGAAAATGACATACACAAATGTTTACGACATATTTATTTTTGCACTTTACTTCATGTTTCGCTGCACAACGTCAAGTCGGCACTTACAACCTCTCAGATCTGGCAGTACAAGTTCAAATCCTAGCGCTCTGACTTTTGCTACTCCTTTTGCGGTATTCCTGTCTCAAAACTCACTTGTGCACTTGTATATGCAGATGTGAGAGAGCCGGGGGCGGGGCTTTGGTGCGAATGAACACATTTTATTGGTCGATGCCTGACCAATGAACAACGCCAGCCACCGCGACTTGCCAAGAAAGTCATTTGTGTTTTATGCATATGTATCAGTTATTTGTAAAACACTGCAAACTATTTTCACTGAATATCCTTAGCTTTTACAGGGTTTTAAGACACTAGATTCATCTTGTCATTCAGGTATTATCTGGTAGACAAATAATGCAACATCTTTCATATGTATATCTCACTGCATATTGCAGAGTAAACTCGCTGTACCAGAGCAGCTGAGAAACAGTTGAGACATGCTTTGATCTCACCGCCACGCGGTCACGTGCTTCATGAGGCTGTCAATAGTACTAAAGATCTTGCGCTGTCTATCTATTTGAATGGGATTAATCGGGACAGACAGCAGTTTCACTATATTTGCAGCGATTTCTAGTAATTATTAACACATAATGTGCATTGATTGTGCATGGATAACTATGCTGACTATGCTTTACAATAGCATTTTATTCTGGGGAATGAAACAGCATTATATCTCATACTCCTTGGCAGTTAAATGTGATCAAACACCTTAAGTGTAACTTTTTAACCAATAAAATAACTGTACTACATTTTAGCTCAGTCCTGTTTAGTTAATTTGAAGAGATTATGGTACTCAATAATATGCACAATAATTATGATCCATGGATGACCATTTAAAAATAACATTTTCTAATATGCTTATTATCTATATTAGAATAAGTATAGTATTTAGGGGAATAAAATAGAGAAAATGTTTTTAAATTCCAGTGCAAAGAGGCAAATTAGAGGCATTTGGTGGCCAGAAAGATAATATTCATATGTAATGCCATTGTTTAACCACTAGATGGCCTAATTGATGTTTAATATATACATGTATTTAGCTCTACTCTAGTTGCTCAAAACAGTATTGCTGGTCATAACTGCTTATTTTTTAGATTTTGCTTTTTAATGTACATTTAGACATTATCAAACAAAATTTCTTTCCTGGCAAGTCGCAGTGGCTGGCGTTGTTCATTGGTCAGGCATCGACCAATAAAATGTCTTAATTCGCACCAAAGCCCCGCCCCCAGCTCTGCCCTCTCACATCTGCATATATAAGTGCACAAGTGAGTTTTGCAACAGGAATACTGCAAAAGGAGTAGCAAAAGTCAGAGCACTAGGATTTGAACTTGCACTGCCAGATCTGAGAGGTTGTAAGTGCCGACTTGACGTTGTGCAGCGAAACCTCTCGAGTTATGCTACTGATTTACCTCCATACAAAAGCTTGCACCTTTATCATCTGCAGCAACTCATCACAGACACTATAGAAACTCTGACAAATAAAGAGCAACAAATAAAACACACAGAAGGGTTTTGAGGTCTTTTATTATTAATATTTGTGTATTTCATTCAGTGTTTTATAGCTGTTACGGCTTTCCTACAAGCCGTTGTCGCTGATAACAGAAGTGAGCACATATTTAACGTGTACAAAAACAGAGTCCATGCATACTGATGTAGATCCAAGCAGAATGTCTTTATTTCGTGCAAGTGAATAAACAAAGCCTCAATCTTTGTCTCTCCTTCCTTCGTGGTCATAAACATGTAGGCTACACAAAACTAATATCTTATACACACAAAAAACCCACACTCAATCAACAAAACCACCAGCACACAAAATTTCTACAATACATGAAAATCTCGCCTAAAACGGCATTACATTCTAATATTCCTATAATCTATACACAATGTAAAGCACTGAAGAAATCCTGATGTCTCTTTTGCAGTGTCCGAAATTGCTCACTCGTTCACTCATTCTCTAATCCCTATGTAGTGTACAGCTGTTGAATCAGAATCAGAATTAGCTTTATTCACCAGGAGTTTTTTTTTAAGGGGTTCCTGGTACAAACATACATACATACATACATACATACATACATACACATCTGACATGAGAACAGAAAAACATTTAAATACAGTCATGGCCAAAAATATCGGCACCCTTGGTAAATATGATCAAAGAAGGCTGTGAAAATTAATCTGCATTGTTAATCTTTTTGATCTTTTATTTTAAAAAGTTCAAAAAAATCTAACCTTTCATTGGATAATAAGAATTTAAAATGGGGGGAAATATCATTCTGAAATAAAGGTTTTATCTAATACACATTGGCCACAATTAACGGCACCCTTTTATTCAATACTTTTTGAAACCTCCATTTGCCAGTTTAACAGCTCTAAATGTTCTCCTATAATGCCTGATGAGGTTAGAGAACACCTGACAAGAGATCAGAGACCATTACTCCATCCAGAATCACTCCAGACCCTTTAGATTCCCAGTTCCATGTTGGTGCTTCTCCTCTTAATAATAATATTAATTAATAATTCCTTACATTTATATAGCGCTTTTCTAGGCACTCAAAGCGCTTTACATAGTCAGGGGGTATCTCCTCATCCACCACCAGTGTGCAGCATCCACCTGGATGATGCGACGGCAGCCATATTGCGCCAGAACGCCCACCGCACACCAGCTTACTGGTGGAGAGGAGACAGAGTGATGAAGCCAATCAGCAGATAGTGGGATTGTTAGGAGGCCATGATGGTCAGAGGCCAATGGGCAAATTTAGCCAGGATGCCGAGGTTCCCCATGACACCTCTACTCTTTTTGAAAGACATCCTGGGATAATGACCACAGAGAGTCAAGACCTCAGTTTAACGTCTCATCCGAAGGACGGTGCTTGTTGACAGTATAGTGTCCCCATCACTACACTGGGGCGCTAGGATCCACACAGACCACAGGGTGAGCACCCCCTGCTGGCCTCACTAACACCTCTTCCAGCAGCAACCTAGTTTTCTCAGGAGGTCTCCCATCCACGTACTGACCAGGCTCAGCCCTGCTTAGCTTTAGTGGGCAACCGGTCTTGGGCTCCAGGGTGATATGGCTGCCGGCCAACTCTTCAGTTCACTCCTCTCATTTTCGGTAGGGTTCAGGTCAGAGGACTGGAATGGCTATAGCAGAAGCTTGGTTTTGAGCTCAGTGACCCATTTCTGTGTTGTTTTTGAGGGTTATTATCCGGTTGGAAGATCCAAACATGGTCCATTATAAGATTTCTAACAGAGTCAGTCACTTACTGATTTTTTATCTGTTGGTATTTGATAGAATCCATGATGCCATGTATCTAAACAAGATGTTCAGGACCTCCAGCAGAAATATAGGCCTACAACATCAAAAATACAGCAGTATATCTCATTGTACACATGGGGTACTTTTTATCTCTGTATTCACCAAACCCATCTTGAGTGTTTGCTGCTAAAAAGCTCATTTTTAGTTTCATCTGACCATAGAAGCCAGTCCCATTTGAAGTTCCAGTCGTGTCTGATAACTGAATATGCTGGAGTTTGTTTTTGGATGAGCTAGGAGAAATTTTCTTGTAACCCACCCAAACAACATGTGGTGATGTAGGTTCTGTTTGACAATTTTTTAAAAGGTTTTTCTGAACCAGAGACTCATCTATTTTCTGCAATTCTCCAGCTGTGATCCTTGGAGAGTCTTTAGCTACTCAAACTCTCCTTCTCACCGCACATTAGGACGATATAGACACACGTCCTCTTCCAGGCAGATTCGTAACATTTTAAGTTGATTGGAAATTCTTAATTATTGCCCTGATGGTGGAAATGGGAATTTTCACTGCTCTAGCTCTTTTCTTAAAGCCACTTCACCAATTTGTGAAGCTCAATTATCTTTTGCTGCACATCAGAAATATATTCTTTGTTTTTTTTTTCTCATTTTGATGGATGATTAAGAGAATTTGGGCTTTGTTTTCCCTCATATTTATATTTCTGTGAAACAGGAAGCCTTGGATGGATAATTTCATGTTCATAATCACACTGGAGTGCACAAAATTGTGAATATGAATGGGAATATACTTCAGAGATATTTTACTCATAAGAATTTCTAGGGATGGCAATAATTGTGTCCAGTGTGTATTAGAGAAAAACATTTTTTTCATGATATTTCCTCCCATTTTAAATTCTTATTATCCAATGAAAGCTTAGACATTTTTGTGATATATTTTAAATAAAAGATCAAAAGGTTTAATAATGCAGATTAATTTTCACAGCCTTCTTTGATCATATTTACCAAGGGTGCCGATATTTTTGGCCATGACTGTAGTAAGACTTAACAATAAATAATAATGTGTATGAATCTCGAACAGTAGATTCATGTACAGATTTGTGCATTATTTACTCTATATAGAGCTGTATAAATAAAGAGATACGCATGTGTATTTACATAACACTTGAGAAAGAGGCAATAATTAAAGATGCAGAATGAAGTACAGAACACAGATAATGATTCATGTGTAAGCTGTTTAAACTGGAGATGGGGAAAACTGTTTTAAGTTGAGTACACTTTATCAGAAAGGAGTGAACAATGAAGTGAGAAAATTGAGACACTGACATATACACAAAAATCTCTGTCACATATGTACTTTTATCTTACATGTACCTTGTTTGTTTCTGAACAGACAGCAGATCGCCGGAGCTCAAAGACTGAAGATGGCTTCTCTATCTGAAGATGATTTTTCTTGTCCTGTATGTAAGGAAATCTTCAAGAAACCTGTTGTTTTATCATGTAGTCACAGTGTCTGTAAAGAGTGTCTTCAACAGTTCTGGAGAATCAAGAAAACTCAGGAGTGTCCCGTCTGCAGGAGAAGATCCTCAAGAGATGATCCTCCAGTTAATCTTGTGTTAAAAAACTTGTGTGAGTCATTCCTGAAGGAGAGAAACGAGGTTCGTTCATCAGGATCTGAGAAGATCTGCAGTTTACACCATGAGAAACTCAAACTCTTCTGTCTGGAGGACAAACAGCCGGTGTGTGTAGTGTGTGTGAATTCACAAAAACATGACAATCATAAATTCAGACCCATCGATGAAGTGCTTTCATCATATAAGGTGAGAGAAATAGCTTTTAGCCAACTTCATGCTGTTGAAAAAGTCCTGTTTGAAGGGATAGTTCACCCAAACATTCTGTTATTAATTACTCACCCTCATGTCTTTCCAAACCCGTAAGACCTTCGTTCATCTTCAGAACACAAATTAAGTTGTTTTTGATGATATCCGAGAGCACTCTGACCCTCCATAGACAGCAAGGGAACTACCGCGTTCGAGGCCCAGAAGAGTACCAAGATGATCGACATAGTAGTCCATGTGACATCAGTCTGTAGCAACGGCGCCGGCGCTGACCCAGATCTATGGAGGGTCAAAGTGCTCAAAGATTTCATCAGAAATATCTTAATTTGTGTTCTGAAGATGAATGAAGGTCTTACAGGTTTAAAACGACATGAGGATGAGTAAATAATCACAGAATTTTCATTTTTGTTTGAACTATCCCTTTAAGTGTTGATTTGATTGAACAGGACTGCCGTGATCTGAACCCATTATAAATACAGTTTCACAGATTTGGGGAATTAGTATTATTACCTTTATTTAACCAGAATAAAACTCATTGAGATTAAAAATCTCTTTTCCAAGAGCGTCCTGGCCAAGACAGGCAGCAGCACAATTAACAAGATTACAAACATAAAAACATATAACATATAACATAAACATATAACAATTTGTACAAGTAAAAAATAATTATAAAGTCATAAGAAATCAGGATTTCACATATTATCGCAAGCGATAAGCCACAGCAAGGATCGACCGTCATAACTGAATCAGTCATAACATCTACAGCCAATTTGTGTAGCTTCCATGTTATTTAAAAGTAATTTAAAATCAACCAATGAAACTGGCCCCTTTAGATTCAGGACATTTTGCAGCTGATTCCAAGTGCAGGGGGCCGCATACTTGAACGCCCCTTTTCCCAATTCGGTCCGGACTTGAGGGACAGATAATAATAATAAGTCCTCAGAACGAAGACAATATCTTCCTGTACTTTTCTTTTCGATATAAGATTGGAGGAAGTAGACCAAGAATTGCCTTAAAGACAAAAATGTACCAATGATTAAGTCTACGGGTGGACAATGCAGACCAACCAACCCGATCATACAAAGAACAGTGATGAGTAAGTGCTCTAAAGTTTGTGATAAACCTAAGAGCTCCATGATAAACAGTATCCAACAGTTTCAAGCTTGTGATGGAAGCATTCATGTATATAACATCGCCATAGTCCAGCACTGACAAGAAAGTGGCAGCAACAAGCCTCCTTTTGGCCTCAAAGGAAAAACATGACTTGTTTCTAAAATAAAAACCCAATTTCAACTTTAGATTTTTTACCAACTGTTGAATGTGAGGTTTAAAAGAAAGTGAATCATCAATTAGGATACCAAGATACTTGAATTGAGATACAGACTCAATCTCGGAGCCCTGAGAAGTAGTGATGGGTAGAAGGTTCCGTGACTTTGATTTTGCATTTGAGAACAACATAAGTTTTCTTTTGTCTTCATTCAAAACAAGTTTTAAATTGAACAAGGTACGTTGTACAGTATCAAAAGCAAGTTGAAGCTGACAAAGAGCTTGGTTTGGAGTTGATGCAGAGCAGTATATCACAGTATCATCAGCATAAAAATGAAAGTTTGCGTTGGAGACATTTTGATCAAGATTGTTGATATATAAAATAAATAGAAGTGGTCCCAGCACTGACCCCTGGGGCACACCCTTGGATATACTAAGAGGGCTTGAAGTGAGACCATCTGCCTGTACTCACTGGGATCTACCTGATAGATAGTTGTCAAACCAGCAAACTGTACAGTCGTGGCCAAAAGTTTTGAGAATTACATAAATATTAGTTTTCAAAAAGTTTGCTGCTAAACTGCTTTTAGATCTTTGTTTCAGTTGTTTCTGTGATGTACTGAAATATAATTCCAAGCACTTCATACATTTCAAAGGCTTTTATCGACAATTACATGACCATTTACGCAAAGAGTCAGTATTTGCAGTGTTGGCCCTTCTTTTTCAGGACCTCTGCAATTCGACTGGGCATGCTCTCAATCAACTTCTGATAGTAACCCATTCTTTCATAATAACTTCTTGGAGTTTGTCAGAATTAGTGGGTTTTTGTTTGTCCACCCGCCTCTTGAGGATTGACCACAAGTTCTCAATGGGATTAAGATCTGGGGAGTTTCCAGGCCATGGACCCAAAATTTCAACATTCTGGTTCCCGAGCCACTTAGTTATCACTTTTGCCTTATGGCACGGTGCTCCATCTTGCTGGAAAAATGCCATTGTTCTTCACCAAACTGTTGGTGGGTTTGTTGGAAGAAGTTGCTGTTGGAGGGTGTTTTGGTACCATTCTTTATTCATGGCTGTGTTTTTGGGCAGAATTGTGAGTGAGCCCACTCCCTTGGATGAGAAGCAACCCCACACATGAATGGTGTCAGGATGCTTTGCTGTTGGCATGACACAGGACTGATGGTAGCGCTCACCTTTTCTTCTCCGGACAAGCCTTTTTTCCAGATGCCCCAAACAATCGGAAAGGGGCTTCATCTGAGAATATGACTTTGCTCCAGTCCTCAGCAGTCCATTCACTATACTTTCTGCAGAAGATCAAGCTTTGAGCGTTTTAAGGAAGAGATGATCCGGGTCTTCGACCGCTCCGCCTATGGAGAGGAGGCTTCCCGTCGGCTTTCCACACTTCGGCAGGGGAGACGATCCGTGCCGGATTTCTCCATTGAATTCCGGACCCCTCCTACCCACCTGCGGGTGGAACCAACCCGCCCTGACCGCTCGCTTCCTGGAGGGCTTGTCTCCTGAGGTTGCGGGACGAGGTCCTCGTCCGTGAGATCCCTACCCGGCTCGACGATCTTATCGACCTTGCCATCCGTGTGGAGAGACGGTTTGACCAACGGCGTCGTGCTCATCGCCTGGAGGAGAGTCTTTTCTCGTCGCCTCGTGTCAGCCCCTCCCACTCTGAACCTGAACCTATGCAGCTGGGTGGGCCTGCGTATCTCTTCTAAGGAGCGTCAGAGGACGGATTCAGAACCTCCTCTGTATGTACTGTGCTAGTGCCTCTCACTTTGTGTTTCCTCTTCCGGTAAAAAAGCCAACGCTCGCCAGTAGGAGGAGGGTACTGGCGAGCGCTACCACTAACAACACTATCCCTTCCACTTCCTGCACGACACTTCCAGCGCATCTCCAGTGGGCGGGGTCGTCAGCCTCCTGTGCGGCCTTGATCGATTCTGGGGCCGAGGGAAACTTTGTGGATGAGAAGTGGGCGCTCCAAAAAGGTATTCCGCTCACACCGCTAAGAGACTCCACCCTTTTATTTGCCCTGTGATGGCAGCGCCCTACCTAGGGTACAGAAACAGACGATCTCATTAAACTCTGACCATCTCTGGCAACCACCATAAAGAGACACAATTTCCTTGTTTTATTTTTCAGTCCTCCTTTTACTCCTTTAGTACTGGGGGCACCCTTGGTTAGAACTTCACAATCCACACATTGACTGGGCTAAGGGGGTCTGTTTTGTCCTGGAAGTTGTCATGTCATGTTAAGTGTTTAGCCTCGGCTGTTCCCCCCGTGTCTTCTGTTTTCTGTGTTGCAGGAGGAGACGGGAGATCTGACTGGGGGTACCGGAGGAGTATCACGATTTGCGGGGGGTTTTCAGCCGTTCTCGAGCCATGTCTCTTACCTTCGCCCCATCGCCCGTATGACTGCGCTATGATCTCCGCCCGGGGACCACGCCCCCTTCGGGGTAGGCTCTACTCCCCTTTCTTCCGCTCCCGAACGGCAGGCTTTAGAGAATTATTTATCTGAGTCCCTCAGTGCCGGCACAATCGTCCCTTCCTCGTCGTCGCCTGCCAGCGCCGGATTCTTTTTTGTTAAGAAGAGAGACGGCTCTCTTTGCGCCCATGCATAGATTATCGGGGGGCTGAACGACATCACTGTTAAGAATCGTTACCCACTGCCGCTGATGTCCTCAGCCTTTGATATCCTGCAGGGGGCAAAAGTCTTTACCAAGCTCGACCCTACGCAACGCTTACCATCTCGTACGCATTCGGGAGGGGGACGAGTGGAAGACCGCCTTTAACACGCCCCTCGGCCACTTCGAGTATAGAGTCCTTCCCTTCGGATTGGTTAACGCCCCCCCGCCGTCTTTCAAGCTTGATCAATGACGTCCTTCGGGATATGCTCAATTTATTCGTTTTTGTGTATCTCGATGACATTTTGATTTTTTCACCCTCTCTCCAGATTCATGTGCAGCACGTTCGCCGCGTTCTCCAACGATTTGCTCGAGAATCGACTCTTTTGTTAAGGCCGAGAAGTTGCTCCTTTTCATGCTTCGTCTATACACGTTTCTAGGCTCCGTTATCTCAGCAGAGGGGATCAGTATGGACCCTGCCAAGGTCCAGGCCGTGCTCGATTGGCCCGTCCCTGATTCTCGTGTCTCGCTACAGCGCTTTCTCGGTTTTTTGCTAATTTCTATCGCCGCTTTTATACGCAACTTCAGCCAGGTGGCCGCGCCACTCACCGCCCTCACTTCGGTTAAGTCTCGTTTCGGTTGGTCCGGTCCTGCGCAGGAGGCGTTTGGCCGGCTAAAGACCCTTTTTACGTCCGCACCTATCCTCCTCACTCCAGATAGCTCAAGACAGTTTATCGTTGAGGGTCGACGCCTCCGAGGTAGGGGTGGGAGCCGTTCTTTCCCAGCGGTCAGCGTCGGATAATAAAGATACACCCCTGCGCGTACTTCTCACACCGCCCTTCCCCCGCGGAACGTAATTACGATGTTGGAATCGTGAGCTCCTCGCCATCCGCTTGGCATTGGGTGAGTGGCGGCAGTGGTTAGAGGGTTCCTCTGTTCCCTTTCATCGTTTTGACTGATCATCGCAATTTAGAATACATTCGCTCCGCCAAGAGATTGAACTCGCGTCAGGCTCGTTGGGCCCTTTTCTTTACGCGTTTTGATTTTGTCATTTCATACCGTCCGGGCTCTAAGAGAACGGTAAGCCGGACGCGTTGTCTCGACTTTTCGACCCCTCGATCGGCCGCATCCCCCAAGAGGCGATTATTCCTCCCGGTCGGGTGGTGGGGGCTACGGTCTGGGGAATCGAGAAACAAGTTAAGCGCGCACTCTCTCACGTCGCTACTCCCCGTAGCTGCCCTAGGGGCAGCCTCTTTGTCCCGGTTCCCACACGATTGGCAGTTCTACAATGGGCTCATTCCTCTAGACTAGCGGTTTCATCCTGGTGTTCGAGGTACTATCGCATTTATCCGCCAGCGTTTCTGGTGGCCCTCTTTAGAACGTGATGCGCGCCGTTTTATCGCCGCCTGCTCTGTTTTGTGCCCAGACCAAAGGCGGGCAATTCCCCACCTGCTGGTCTCCTCCTTGGCCGCTCCTGTTCCCTCTCGCCCGTGGTCCCATATCGCTCTCAACTTTATCACCGTTCTTCCGCCCTCGGCCGGTAAGACGGTCATCCTGACGGTAGTCGACCCCCGCTTTTCTAAATCGGCGCACTTCATTCCCCTTACCTAAACTGCCCTCTGCTAAGGAAACGGCCCAGATTATGATAGATAATGTGTTTAAGTTTCATGGCTTGCCCACCACGACGTCGTGTCCGATAGGGGCCCGCAATTCGCCTCGCAGTTCTGGAGAGAATTTTGCCGTCTCATATGTGCCACTGCTAGCCTTTCCTCGGGTTTTCACCCACAGACTAATGGCCAGGCCGAGCGAGCCAATCAGATTGTTGCCCGCATGCCCGCAGTCTAGCCTTTCGCAATCCCTCGTCTTGGGCCGAACACAGCTATCCTGGGCTGAGTATGCTCATAATTCCCTCCCTTCCTCCGCCTCTGGTATCTCTCCCTTTCAATGTTGCCTCGGCTATCAACCCCCCCACCTATTTTCATCCCAAGAGACGACCGAGATCTTACTGCCCCGTCCGTTCAGACCTTTATCAGTCGCTGTAAGCGAACCCTGGAAGAGGGTGAGATCTGCACTATGTCGTTCAAAGAGACGCATGTGCGTGGCTGCTAATAGATCGCGTGTGTCAAAAGTCCTCGCTATGTCGCGGGTCAGAAGGTTTGGCTATCTTCCATCTAATTTACCCCTCCAGTCTGACTCCCCGTAAAACTGGCCCCCCGCTTCATCCGGACCGTTCCGCATTATCAAGATCGTTAACCTGTCGCTGTCAAAACTCCGGTTGCCGCAGAATCTTCGTCGTGTTCACCCGGTGTTTCACGTCTCCTGCATTAAAACGGTCTCCCGCTCCCCCCCCCCCACTTCTTTCTCTCTGCCGTTCGTATCGAAGACTCCCGGTCTACACCGTCCGCAGGATCATAGATAGGGCGGCGTCGGGGTCGTGGTCACCAATACTTAGTCGATTGGGAGGGGTATTGGTCCTGAGGAGAGGGAGTTGGGTCTCCCCTAGGATATCCTGGACCCCTTCGCTCATTGATGATTTCCTCCGGTCTCGCCAGCATTTCCCCGCTGGAGGAGAGGGTATTGTCATGGTCTTGTCATGATCCTGTCTCTATCTCTCTCTTTTTTTTCTCTCTCTGTCTCCCCCTGCTGGTTTCTCCCCTCCTGTCTCCCCCGCTCTTCGCTTCTGTGTCACAGCTGACTTCACTTCTCATTAAGATAATTTCCCCTCCACCTGTTTCTCATATTGCCTTGTTATCTGGGCTACTTCTACCCTCTCGTTCTCGTGTCTCTTTGTCAGATTGTTATCTCCTAATGAAGCTGTTGCCGTCTGCAAGCAAGAAATTAGTCTTGTCCTACCCGTCCTGTATAGTCGGGGTTAGGTTAGTCTTCTGCTATCACTGCCCGTTCGTCCTCGTCTCTGTGCTCACCCCCTTTTGCACCCCACAGAACCTTACCTGCTGTCCAACGCCGCGGCCTCCCCGCTTCTGCGAGCTCCGATCCCCCAGAATCTCCCCTGAGCCCCGGTCAAGCCTCCGCCTCGCCAGCCTGCTAGTTGTTCCAGCCAACAGAGGTCTCCTGTGTTACTTATACCCAGCCTGCGGGTCTGCCTTGGTTTTTTCACCTTTTGTACTCCTTATTTGGATTTTCCTGTGGCTTTCCTTTGTTTGATTAAAGACTGTCATTTTGCCCTCGCATTTGAGTCCTCTCCCTTCAATACCCATCACAGATTCATTCTTTGAACTTATTTTTAGTACAAAGCTACGAAGGCAGCTTTCAGAAATAGTAAAATTGTCTTTTAAAGCCATAACACTGATCAGACGGGCCAAGTCCGCAGTGTCAGAGGAGAGGAACAGAGGCAGGTGCGCATTGATTTAATGTCTGGCGCACAAACAGATGCGCACGTCCCCCCAGCGTATTGTGACTGAATTTAAAAGACCTGCACGGGAATAGTTGGAGACCTGGCATGGCTTGGTGTCATACAATCTCTGCTCAAGGGTAGTAAACACATTACAAAAAAGGGCAGCGCCATTGCACGTTCCGTTCCTAGCCGATGCGTTAGTAATCCAGTCCAGATTTTCCGACCTCCTGAGACAGATGACGTTGCATCACGTCACATGTAAACAGGAAAACAAGCCCATGAAGCAATGCTGTGAAAAAAAGTGATTAAAAATCAGGACCCGCCGGATTGTAAAAACAACAAAGATACAGATTCAAGCACCAAGGACCACAAAGACAAGAGAAAAAAAGCACTTCCCTTTCTCATGAGAAGTTTGGGCACGTAAGATTCGAACGCGTCTCCGCTTTTTCTCCCATATACACAATACAAAAACCCCACTAACAGGGCGGTCCGGGTCGTCTGAAACGTCAAGAGAGTAAGTTTCACTTCAATTAAATCCAAGTTCGATATGTGATGATGGACTGGTTCTCGAAGCAAGTCCAATATTTCAGAGGACAGCACCATCAAAGGACAATAACATTGATCCCCGTCAATCACACAGACAGAGACAGAAATGTAGACGGTTGGGGACATGCTGCCATCTTGGATAACTATCCCGAATCTACTTATCAAAAAACCAACAACAGTATCTCATTCCCCAACAGTAACTATACTTCTATAAATACTTTTTCACACAGGCCAAGTTGGAACTGGAAAACTATAAATAACATTGTCATACTTTGTGTTCACTCAGGTTTCCTTTGTTTTATGGCAGGTTTTAATTTCTGAATTAATTTAGTTTGAGATGTTAAAAAAAAAACAGATGAAATCAGAATGGGGGCAAATACTTTTGCACTATATTATACACTCACCTAAAGGATTATTAGGAACACCATACTAATACTGTGTTTGACCCCCTTTCGCCTTCAGAACTGCCTTAATTCTACGTGCATTGATTCAACAAGGTGCTGAAAGCATTCTTTAGAAATGTTGGCCCATATTGATAGGATAGCATCTTGCAGTTGATGGAGATTTGTGGGACGCATATCAAGGGCACGAAGCTCCCGTTCCACCACATCCCAAAGATGCTCTATTGGGTTGAGATCTTGTGACTGTGGGGGACATTTTAGTACAGTGAACTCATTGTCATGTTCAAGAAACCAATTTGAAATGATTCGAGCTTTGTGACATGGTGCATTATCCTGCTGGAAGTAGTCATCAGAGGATGGGTGCCCACATGGTGGTCATAAAGGGATGGACATGGTCAGAAACAATGCTCAGGTAGGCCGTGGCATTTTTAAACGATGCCCAATTGGCACTAAGGGGCCTAAAGTGTGCCAAGAAAACATCCCCCACACCATTACACCACCACCAGCAGCCTGCACAGAGGTAACACGGCATGATGGATCCCATGTATCTCATTCTGTTTACGCCAAATCTGACTCTACCATCTGAATGGTCTCAACAGAAATCGAGGACTCATCAGACCAGGCAACATTTTTCCAGTCTTCAACTGTCCAATTTTGGTGAGCTCGTGCAAATTGTAGCCTCTTTTTCCCTATTTGTAGTGGAGATGAGTTTGTACCCGGTGGGGTTTCTGCTGTTGTAGCCCATCCGCCTCAAGGTTGTGTGTGTTGTGGCTTCACAAATGCTTTGCTCTGCATACCTCGGTTGTGTAACGAGCTGGTTATTTCAGTCAAAGTTGCTCTTCTATCAGCTTTGAAATCAGTCGGCCCATTCTCCTATGACCTCTAGCATCAACAAGGCATTTTCGCCCACATACTGGATGGTTTTTTCCCTTTTCACACCATTCTTTGTAAACCCTAGAAATGGGTTGTGCGTGATGGTTGATTAGATAATTGCATTAATGAGAAATTGAACAGGTGTTCCTAATAATCCTTTAGGTGAGTGTATAATCATTTCACTGTATCGTCTTCTCTTGTTTCTTCACTGTAATCTGGTGTTTTATGCATTTTTATTTTGTTTAATTCTAGGAGGAGCTCAGTACCGCACTGAAATCATTACAGAAGAAACTTCAACACAATGAAAACATTAAAGGAAAGTTTGAGAAAACAGTTGAACACATTGAGGTGAGGAAACAAAATCCAGAGTCATTTTCATCACAGCTGTAGATCAGAATAGATTACAGTTATGATCTGATATATTTAATATAATTATTTTGTGTAAATGACGAATCATCAATCTGCTGCTTCTGGATCGTTCCATGTCTGTCTCTGAGTTTCTCTCAGATCTGAATGATGTGATTGTGTTGATGGAGACGATTGAAGTGAATGTGGTTTGATTTTAGTCTCAAGCTGAGCACACAGAACTTCAGATTAAACAGCAGTTTGAGAAGCTTCATCAGTTTATCAGAGATGAAGAAGAAGCTGCAATCACTGCACTGAGGGAGGAAGAGGAGCAGAAGAAGAAGAAGCAGATGGAAGGAGAAGCTGGAGGAGATCAACACACACATCTCAACTCTTTCACACACTATCAAAGACACGGAGGAGATGATGAGAGCCAGTGACGTCTGCTTTCTGAAGGTCTGATTTCAGATCATCCATTGATTGATTGATTGATTTGCAATTGATTGATTGAGTTGTTATTGATTGATTGATTGAGTTGTTGATGATTGATTGGTTGAGTTGTTATTGATTGATTGATTGAGTTGTTGATGATTGATTGGTTGAGTTGATTGATTGATTGATTGATTGACTGATGATTGATTGATTGATGATTGATTGATTGATGAGTTGTTGATTGATTGATTGATTGATTGATTGATTGATTGATTGATTTGATGATTGATTGAGTTGTTGATGATCAATGGTATGTTTGTTCTGCAGGAGTTTCCAGTCACGATGGAAAGGTGAGTGATCTGCTGGTGTCTCTGCTGTCTCTGCTTCTGATCCAAAGCCACTGCAGTTCTGATCCTGAATGTTCTTCCAGAGTCCAGATCTCATTCACAGCCGGAATCCACAGACTCCGTCCTTCTGGAGCTTTGATTCATGTGCCGCGTTACTTGGGCAACCTGCCCTTCAGAGTCTGGAAGAAGATGCAGGACATCGTCCAGAACAGTGAGTCTGACTGCAAAAGATCTGAGCTTCATATACACACACACACACACACACACACACACACACTGGAAATGAGCCAATATTGACAGATTTCAGCATTATGTGTGAAGAACCAGATCATCTACTGCACCAAAACCAGCAGCTCACTTTTAGAAATAATCAATCCCACAATTCATTTTCAGTCTCACGAAAGACACAGAAGTGATTTCTGCAGTTTATAACTCTTTATTTGATCAGACTGACAGAAACATTTCTACACAAAAAGGTTTTTATTTCCCATATGATCACTGGTTTTTAAATGCTACTATAATTATTTATTATTTTCATATTATTAGCTTCATTTTTAATAAGTATAATTATAAATTATTTTAATCTTTATTTTAATTACTGAACAATTTAATAAAAAATTGAATAATTTTAGTTGTAGTTTTTATTCATATCAGCAAGTATATTATTAATATTATTCCTACTGTATATTTAGTTTTAAAGTTAAGTTAGCTTCATTTTTAATATGTATTATTATAAATTATTTTACTTCAGTTTTAGTTTGTCATTTTAATACTTCACATTTATTCATTTTATTTAGAGTAGTTGCCAAAACAACTGTTAGAATCATTTAATAAATTGTTATTTGTAGATTTTCATCTAATATTTGTGCCCCTCTCTTTGAAATCCAGGCTAAAGTCTCAAAATCTGATTATGAGACAACAAGCATCAACGTTTGATTTCAGCCATTAATTTCATAAATATTTGACATGGTCTTGCTCAGTAAATATTAAGATATCAAGGATCACAGGAATGTTTTACCTTATTATCATAATTATATCATTGCATTATATGGAATAATATCTAACCCCTTTTTTTTATGAACCTTGTCCACATTAAAGTGTAAAAGCTAGAATAAAATGGTTTTGTTTTACAAGCAGATACCCTGTTCTTTCTATGGATGTTTTGTATGTATGTTTCAGATATTCATATAACAAAATATAACACAAAACTTAAAACACTAATACACAAGTGACAATAGTAGCATACTACGTCCGCAGTATGATGTAAAGTTTACTTAAAAAAGAAGAAAATCTTGAGTATATGTACTTGCAGTCTATAAAACGTACTAAACTAGGTCGCATGCCTTTAAGACTGAGATACTATACTTCAAAGTGTACAAAGTAATTTAATTAGTAAACTATCAGTACACCTATAAGTTTCACTTTTAGCTAGACTTAATTGCAGTACAAAACTACAAACATAGAGGTAAACTAGTTGTGTACTCAAAGTTTACTACTGTTATACTTAAAGTGTACTTAAAAGTATACTTTTATTTACTAGAAAGTGGGTCCCAAGGAGTACTGAAACAGTACACTTACAAGTATACTAAAAAATATACTTGATCTTTACTTAAGTATACTTAATAAAATAAACTTGAAGTATACTACTTTTTGGTAAGGGTACTGTTATATATTTTTAATATTTAGGCAGGTCAGCATCATTAAAAGCTTTGTGATTCAAAATGAGAAACACTGAAGAAAATCATAAAGATATAAACACTATTCTTCTTTCTGCATTATTATTATTATTGAATGTGAAATCATGTGTGTAAAATTCTGTTCAAAAGGTAAGATTTTGTATTAAACAGCAGCTTCTGACTATAATTGGAATATAAATGGAGAGCGTAAATGAAAATGAATATGTTTTCGCTTTGTGTCACCTCACTGGGGTTGTGATTCGCGTCAACTTTCTGCAGTCGTTGAATAAATCACAGAGAGAGAGCACTGACAGTGATGAAGAGGAACATGTCTGATGTGTTTGATCAACAGGAGTGTCATCGAATTCATAATCATCTGTGTTGTGCTTCACGCTGATGATTATATGATCATCAGAATAACAGCATCTAGTTGATTGTGTGTCATCAGCTCCTGTGACTTCTGGATCCAAACACGCTCATCCTCGTCTCGTCTCTATCTGAACCATGAGAATAAAGATCTGACCAGGTGGGATAAAAACAATCAGAACAGGATCAACAATCAAACCTCACCTTTTTCCTTTTCCTTTCCGTTCCTGATAATCCAGAGAGATTTAACTGTGATCTCTCTGTCTTGTTCTGCTGGGTTTCAGAGGGGTTTAACTCAGGAACGCACTGCTGGGAATGTGGAGGCGTTTAAACAGAGTTCACTGCTGGATTCTTTGGAGTAACTACAGCATCAAAACAGAGGAGGGGGACGGGGTTTCTATAAGAACTGGTGTCTGGAGTGTGTGGTATGATCAGTACGGAGTGTCTCCAGGTTCTGGTGTTCGTGTTGAACGTAAGCTTGATCGTGTGAGAGTTAATCTGGACTATGAGAGAGGAACAGTGTCATTCTCTGATCCTGTAACCTAACACAGTCATCTACAAACAACATTCACAACCTCCTTCACTCACACACTACCCTTCCCTTTCTTCAGTTGTTATCCATCCTCTCTGAGGATCCTTATCGATCAGTAGTCAGTAATCTGTAGCTTTCTGGATCTACCTGCTTTCATATTTCATCATGTTTCAATATTTAATCACATGAGTAAGAGACTGTTGGACTGTTGATCTGAACATCAGATCAGAAAACAAGTACATTTATTCATCTTTAATAATGAAAAATATATTAAAACACGTGATGAAAGGTTAAAATAATCATCTTAATCATATCTGACCAATGAGAAACAGTGATGTGTCACAAATCCCTGTCCATAACACCCTAACAACAACATAGCAACCACTCAGAACACCCTAGCAACAACATAGCAACCCTTCAGAACACCTTAGCAACAACAAAAGCAAACACCCGCCCCCAGAACCCTACCCCTAGCAACCGTGTAGCAGTGCTCTTATTTGAGAGAAAACAGCAGCAGAGTTGTCTACAAACTTCATCTACCCTAGTGAAAAAAGTTTGGATACTAAAAATATATACCGTATGTGTGTTTGTGTGTGTGTGTATAGATATATATATATATATATATATATATAGTTAATAAACACAGCACACATACATATAGTATGTAAACAAAAACTTTTATTTTGGATGCGTTTAATCGTTTGACAGCACTAGTTTTTGAGCTGTCGAGTGCTGTGTGAGGTTTTTCTGCATGCAGTGCTGCACATATCTGAAAGCGCACACACAGACAGCACGCAAAAACTGAATCGAGTTCTCTTGCACTTTTTTTGTGCATGGATGAACAAATATAGACAAAATTACATATCAAAATGAGCATATGGGCAAATAACCCTAGTAAACAGTCGGTATGTCTTAACATTAACGGTTGAGAAAGAAAAACGCATGTTTTAACGAAAAATACAAGTAGTGCTCAATAATCCTGGCCTGAATAACTATCGTAAAATAAATAATGATCAATCTATATTTAATTTACACAGTGAAGACTCTGCAGTGTTATTTTTTGCATTTGATTATTACATTTCTATACCTGGAAATTTTCTGAAGAGACCTACTACCTGAAAAGCACTGTTTATTTATATTGTATCTTTTGTTTCTATTGTATTTCCATTTTCATGGTTGTTTGCTTGTAATTTGGTTATCTATAGACATATTTTCTTTTTTTTAGCACTGAGCCCATAGTAGCAGCCCAAAAAAAAGGTCTCAAAGTTTTTAACAGCTTAATTTCTATGTTGTTAAATATATATATTATTTTTCTACATTAATGTATTTTTCACAATCGGAGTACCTGTTTTTTGGTTGGTTCCTAATGTTGTGTCTTAATAATTAACTTTGTTTTTACACACATTGCAAATTTTAGCACAGAAGCCTGGAAGACTTTTTAAACGGTTTGACTCCTAAACTGTTGTCATTGTCAAAAGATTATGATTTTATGTGACTTGATTTTTTTATTTTTCCCATTACTTTATTTTTCTTTATTATTAAAAAACAATTAAAACAATGTAACACCTATTTTACAGGAATGTGAAGAAATTTCGATAAATGTTCAGTTGTTATATTTTTGGTTGCATTTGGAGTTAATACAAATGTAGCTGGTTGTTGTTTAAGTTGTGAATATGTACATATTGATACATGTGGATAACACAATATGTAGGTGAACTCGATACATAAATTTTATAATTACTGATATACTCCTGGATCGATCGTATCGAAATCATATCCTATCATTAATTTTTGAGGTCTCTGCAATATCGTATCGCTGTTATGAAATCGATATTTTCAACATCGTATCGAGACAAACCATCCGATTTTAACCACCCCTACTTCATTC